>NC_050466.1:103547429-103829929 GCF_903995425.1 Onychomys torridus
CCTCATTTCTCAGCCCCTGGTGTTGTGATCTCTTGTATGCACAATGACATCTGCTTTCTTTTTATCATTTAACCTATGGATTATTAAAACACTTTTTTTAACATATTTTATTTCTTTGAATTTCTGTGTTAACAATGCAGGGGTTGAGAAAAATACTGTGTGGTTTATAATTTTTTATTTCAATTAGTTATAGCCCAGAATGAAACATATCTTAGTGAATAATTATGGTAAACTTAGGACTATATATTACTGTAAGTATAATACTTTTCAAATGGCATGTCCAGATGGTTGACAATATTAGTGTATTTACATGAAATCTTGAAAAGGTGGCTATAACCACTAAATAAAACTTTTACCTATATATTGCTCTCTATGTTATTTTTGCTTTATGGATTACACCAGTAGTTTTCAGCAAGTGGATAATGACTCTTTGGGAGGATCAAATGACACTTTCACAGGAGTAGCGTATCAGATATGCTGCATATCAGATATTTACATTATAATTCATAACAGTAGCAAAAATTCGGTTATAAAATAGTAATAAAATAATTTTATGGTTGGGGTCACTACAACCTGAGAAACTGTTAAAGGTTCACAGCACAAGGAAGGTTGAGAACCACTGCATTAGACAATCTTGTTGTCTCTATGTGTATGTGAATTTTTGTGAAACTACAGTTGCATGTGTGTGTGCGTGTGTATAGGCTTGCATTCATGTGTGTGTTCATACATGTAGAGACCAGAGGACAACCTGAATGTCATTTCTCAGGCACAGTCTACCTTGTCTTTTGAAGCAGTGTCTCTTATTGGCCTGGAGGACACAATTTAGACTATAATGGCTGGCCAGCTAGCCTTAGGGACCTGCCTTCCAGCCACATCCTCAGCATTAGAAATATAAGCATATGCTACCATGCCCAGTTATTATATTTTAATTTTTTTTAGATTTATTTATTTTATTTTATATGGATGCGTGTTATGTAAGTGTGTACATATGTGCACAAGCCTGGTACCAGTGAAGGCCAGGAGAGGACATTGGATCCTTTAGAACTGGAGTTCCAGATGGTTTTGAGCCACAATGTGGGAGCTGGGAATTGAAGCTGGGTCCTCTGCAAGAACAAAAACTGCTCTAAACCACTGAGCCATCTTTCTAGACCCTGTTATTACTATTTCTTTTTTGTTTTGTTTTGTTTTTTGTTTTTCAGGTTTTTTCATTTTTCTTTATTAAGAAATTTTCTACTCTACATTCCACCCCCAGATTCCCCCTTTTCCCTCCTCCCACCCTAACGCCCTTCCTCCCTAGCCCCCAACAACCCCCAAATCAAGGTCTCTCATGGCGAGTCAGCAGAGCCCTGCACACTGAGCCTAGGCAAGTCTAAGCCCCTCCCCACTGTAACAAGGCTGCTCAAGGAGTCACACCATGGCCACTGAGCTCCCAAAAGGTTGCCCATGCACCAGGGACAGATCCTGATACCCCTGCCTGGGTGCCCACCAAACTGTTTGAGCCAAACAATCATCTTGCATATCCAGAGGGCCTAGGCCAGTCCCATGTGGGCTCCATAGCCACTAGTCTACAGTTCATGGGCTTCCACTAGTGTGGCCTGTCATCTCTACATGTCTTCCCATCATGATCTCCACATCCCCACCTGCAGAATTCCTCCTCTCTCTCATCATTTGGAATCTCCAAGCTCAGCCTGGCCTGGCTGCATCTGCCTCCATCAGTCACTGGACAAAGGCTCTGTGAAGACAGTTAGGGTATTCAGTATGCTGGTCACCAGAGTAGACAAGTCCAGCCACCCTATAGACCACTGCTAGCACTCCTAGGTAGGCTCATCCTTGTACATTCCTGAGAGCCTCACCGGCACTCTGCCTCTTCCTATTCCCATGATGTCCTCATTTATCATGGTATCTTCCTCCCTGCCCTCCTGCTCTCTCTCTGTTCTAGCTTGACGCTCCCATTTCCATATGTTCTCATGCCCCACTCCTCGCCCTCTGCCACCCCCAACACTCAGTCCACTCATGTAGATCTCATCCACTTCTCTTTCACAGGGCCCTCCATGTGTCCCTCCTAGAGTCTTTCCTTGTTATCTAGCCTCTCTGGAGTTGTGGGTTACAGTCTGGCCATCCCTTCCCTCACATCTAGTATCCACTTATTAGTGAGTACATACTATGTTTGTCCTTCTGAGGCTGGGTTACCTCCCTCAGGATGATATTTTCTAGTTCCATCCATTTGCCTGAAAATTTCATGATATCATTTTTTTTTTTTTACTGCTGAGTAATACTCTATTGTGTATATGTACCATATTTTCTTTATCCACTCTTTAGTTGAAGGGCATCTAGATTGTTTCCAGGTTCTTGCTATTATGAATATTGCTGATATGAGCATAGTTGAACAAGAATCCTTATGGTAAGATTGAGCATTCCTTGGGTATATGCCCAAGAGTAGTATAGCTGGGTCATGAGGAAGACTTATTCTCAGTTTTCTGAGAAACCGCCATACTGTTTTCCAGATTGGCTGTACAAGTTTGCATTCCCACCAACAGTGGAGGAGTGTTCCTCTTGCTTCACATCCTCTCCAACATAAGCTGTCTGCAGTGTTTTTGATCTTAGCCATTCTGACAGGTATAAGATGATATCTCAGAGTTGTTTTGATTTGCATTTTCCTGATGATTATGGATGTTGAGTAATTCTTTAAATGTCTTTCAGCCATTTGAGATTCTTCTATTGAGAATCCTCTGTTAAGCTCTGCAGCTCATTTTTTAATTGGATTGTTCAGTATTTTGGAGTCTACCTTTTGAGTTCTTTATATATTCTGGATATCAGCCCTTTGTCAGATGTGGGGTTAGTGAAGATCTTTTACCATTCTGTAGGTTGTCGCTTTGTCTTGTTGACTGTGTCCTTTGCTCTATCAAAGCTTCTCAGTTTCAAGAGGTCCCATTTATTAATTGTCACTCTCAGTGTCTGTGATACTGGTGTTATATTTAGGAAGTGGTCTCCTGTGCCAATTTGTTCCAGACTATTTTCTACTTTCTCTTCTATAAAATTCAGTGTAACTGGATTTATGTTGAGGTATTTGATCCACTTGGACTTGAGTTTTGTGCATGGCAACAGATATGCATCTATTTGCAATTTGCATGTTGACATCCAGTTATGCCAGCACCATGTGTTGAAGATGCTTTCTTTTTTCCATGGTACAGTTTTGGCTTCTTTTTTGAAAATCTTATGTTCATTGGTGTGTGGATTAATGTCAGGGTCTTCAATTTGATTCCATTTGTCCACTTGTTGGTATTTATGCCAGTAGCAAGCTGTTTTTTTATTACTATGGCTCTGTAGTAGAGCTTGAGGTCAGGTATCACAATGCCTCCAGAGGTTGCTTTATTATTCAGGATTCTTTTAGCTATCATAGGTTATTTGTTTTCCATACAGATTTTTTTAGTTAATCTTGTATCCTGCTACCTTACTGAAGCTGTTTATTAGCTGTAGGAGTTCCCTGGTACAATTTTTGGGGTCACTTATGTATACTATCATATTGTCAGCAAATAATGAAAATTTGACTTCTTCCTTTCCAATTTGTATCGTCTTGAACTCCTTCTGTTTTCTTATTGCTCTAGCTAGAACTTCAAGTACTATTTTGAATAGATATGGTGATAAATGACAGCCTTGTCTTGTTCCTGATTTTAGTGGAATCACTTTGAGTTTCTCTCCATTTAATTTTATGTTGGCTGTCAGCTTGCTGTAAATTGCCTTTATTATGTTTAGGTATGTTCCTTGTAATCCTGATCTCTCTAGAACCTTTATCAAAAATAGGTGTTGGGTTTTGTCAAAGGCTTTTTCAGCATCCAATGAGATTATCATGTGATTATTTTTCTTTTAGTTTGTTATATGGTGTATTACATTGACAGATTTTTGTATGTTAAACCATCCTTGCATCTCTGGAATGAAGCCTACTTGGTCATGGTGAATAATTTTTTGATGTGTTCCTGGATTTGGTTAGCCAATATTTTATTGAGTAGTTTTGCATCGATGTTCATGGGGGAGATTGGTCTGTAATTCTCTTTCTTTGTTGCATCTTTGTTTGGTTTGGGTATCGAGGTAATTGTATCCTCATAAAAAGTATTTGGTAATGTTCCTTCTGTTTCTATGGTGTGGAAAAATTTGAAGAATATTAGTATTAGCTCTTCTTTGAGAATCTAGTAGAATTCTGCACTGAAACCATCTGGACCTGGGCTTTTTTTTCTTTTTTGAACTAAGAGGTGAGTCTTTATCCTCCTACCCACACACCCCAGCTCCTAAGCTTTGGGCCCAGGGGCACAACCCTGTGCCCCTAAAACCCTACCCATTGCAATTCCAGTTTCAGCTAGTTGGCAGGCAGAACTTCTGTACACATGTCAGACTACAACTATTCCCCATCAGACCCTGTACCCCAAGTCCGTCCTCCCCCAAATACCACCCAACCTCCCAGACTGCAACTGTTCCCTGAGACAGAGCCTATCAGCACATAACTGGACTAAGAGGCCAGTTGGCAGGCAGACATCCTGCAGATAGGTCAGACTACCACCATCTACCACATGGTAAGACTGCAGCTATACCCTGAGATAGAGCCCACTAGCGCCAGTTGGACTAAGAGCTGCTCCCTAAGACAAAAGACCATCATCGACTAGACCAAGAGCTCCCACTGGATCAAGAGTATCAGACCAAGAGACGCTCCCTCAGACACAGACCCGGCTTGCCCTAAGTGGAGAAAGAGATGGGTAGATGCCAGTGCAAAAATACAGTCAACAACATAAAAACCAATATGGCTCCATCAGTACCTACATCAGTAAGAACTGAACATCACAACACAAAAGAAACAGAAGATATCTACCATAAAATTGACTTTAAGAAAATATTAGAGATCTTAAAAGAGGAAATGAAAAATTCCCTTAAAGAATATGAGGAAAAGTCAAACAAAAAATGGGAAGAAATCAGTAAATCCCTTGAAAGCCAAGAGAAAGCAATTAAACAAGTGAGGGAAACAGTTCAAGATTTCAAAACTGAAATGGAGTCACTAAAGAAGACACAAACTTAAGTAATACTGAAATTGAAAAATCTGAATAAATGAACAGGAACTAGGGATGCAAGTAAAACCAACAGAATGCAAGAGATGGAAGAGAGGATCTCTGGCTTTGAAGATATAGAAGAAATAGACTCATCAGTCAAAGAAAACACTAAAGCCAACAAAGTCATGACCCCAAATGTCCAGGAAAAATGGGACACCATGAAAAGACCAAACCTAAGAATAATAGGGATAGAAGAAGTAGAAGAATACTAAGTCAAAGGCACAGAAAATATATTCAACAAAGTCATAGAAGAAAAGTTACCCAACCTAAAGAAGGAAATGCCTAAAAAGATACAAGAAGGTTACAGAACACCAAATAGACTGGATCCATAAAAGTCTCCACACCTGAGGGCAGAGTGTGGAGACTGCAGGGTTTGCCTGCAGTCTTAGAAAAGGTGAGCCTTCCCGCAGGGCACACCTAATGGCCACTTCCTGAGACCACTCGGAGACCAGCCCCCAGCTCCCATCTGCCCCGGAACTCCCATCTGGACCAGAAAGACCCTCAGGTGGACAATACAACCTTAATGCCTTGCCCCCACACCCATCTTCTGGAAACCCCATCCACTTCCAGAGACTTAGAAACCAGCCTCCAGCATTCCATCCTGCCCCTGAACTTCCATCTGGACCAGAGAGCCCCCAGCTACCATCCGCCCCAGAACTCACATCTGGACCAGAGCTTCCATCCCGCCCTGGAACTCCCATCTGGATAAGAGGAGCTCCCATCTGGACAAGATAAGGAGACCCTGGGACTTCCTGAGACTCAGAGTCCAAAGACCTCAACATAAATCCAGCTACTCTGAACCTGATAGAAGAGAAAGTAGGAAGTACTCTTGAACGCATTGGCACCAGAGATCACTTTCTAAATATAACACCAGTAGTACAGACACTGAGAGAAACAATCAATCAATGGGACCTGTTGAAACTGAGAAGATTTTGTAGAGCAAAGGACATGGTCAACAAGACAAAGTGACAGCCTACAGAATGGCAAAAGGTCTTCACCAACCCCACATCCGACAGAGGGCTGATATCCAGAACATAAAAGAACTCAAGAAATTAGATATCAAAATGCCCAACAGTCAAAATTAAGAAATGGGCTATAGAACTAAACAGAGAATTCTCAAAAGGGAAATCTCAAATGGCTGAAAGACATTTAAGGAATTGCTCAACATCCCTAATTATCTGGGAAATGCAAATCAAAACGAATCTGGGATACCACCTTATACCTGTCAGAATGGCTAAGATCAAAAACACAGAAGACAGCTTACGCTGGAGAGGATGTGGTGCAAGGGAACTCTCCTCCACTGCTGGTGTGAATGCAAGCTTGTACAGCCACTTTGGAAATCAATATGGCGCTTCCTTAGAAAATTGGGAATCCATCTCCCCCAAGTTCCAGCTATAGCACTCTTGGGCATATACTCAAGGAATGCTCAATCATACCACAAGAGCATTTGCTCAGCTGTGTTCATATCAGCATTGTTTGTAATAGCCAGAACCTGGAAACAACCTAGATGCCCTTCAACTGAAGAATGGATAAAGAAAATATGGTACATATACAGAATGGAGTACTACTCAGCAGAGAAAAACAATGACATCCTGAGGTTTGTAGGCAAATGGATGGATCTAGAAAAAAATCATCCTGAGTGAGGTAACCCAGACTCAGAAGGACAAACATGGTATGTACTCACTCATAGTAGGATACTAGATGTAAAACAGAGATGACTAGACTGCTACACATCTCCAGGTAGGCTGCCTAGAAAACAGGACCCTAGGAAAGACCCAGGGATCACCAAATGACAGAGAAATGGATGAGATCTACATGAACAACCTGGACGACAGTGGGAGTAATGAAGGGCGAGATTTGAGGGAAAGAAAGCTTAGGGGAGCAGGAGATCCCAGCTAGATAAGGAACAGAAGGGGAGAACAAGGAATAACAGACCATGATAAATGATGACCACATGAGAACAGGAATAGGCAGAGTCCTGGAGAGGTCCCCAGAAATCCACAATGATATATCCTCTGTAGACTGCTGGCAATGGTAGAAATAAAGCCTGATCTGACCTAGTTTGGTGATCAGATGGCCAAACACCCTAACAATCGAGCTGGAACTCATCATATAACTGATGGAAGTGGATGCAGAGATCCTCAGCTAGGTCCCAGGTGGAGCTCCAGGTATCCAATTGTCGAGAAAGAGGAAGGACTGTAAGAGTGTGAATTGTTGAGACCAAGATTGGAAAAAGCACAGGGACAAATAGCCAAATGAATGAAAGCTTATGAATTATGAACCAAAGGCTGTGGAGCCCCTAGCTGGATCATACCCTCTGGATAATTGAGACAATTGAATAGCTTGAACTGTTCGGGAGACATCCAGGAAGTAGGACCAGGGCCTGTCCTTAGTGCATGAGCTGGCTATTTGGAAACTTGGGCTTATACAGGGACACTTTGCTCAGCTTGGAAGGAGGGGACTGGACCTGCCTGTACTGATTCCACCAGGTTTCAATGAATTCCCAGGGGAGTCTTGGCCCTGGAGAAGATGGGAATGGAGGGGAAGGGATGAGGGGAAGGTGGGGGCAGGGGCGGGAGTGGGGAGGACAGCGGAACCCATGACTAATGCGTAAAATTAAAACACAAATTAAAAAATGAGTTATAAAAAATAAAAAAGTAAAATAAAAAAATTAAAAAAAAGAATAACACCTGACTTCTCAATGGAGACTGTAAAAGCCAGAAGATCCTAGACAGACATTATGTAGATACTAAGAGACCATGGATGCCAACTCAGACTATTATACCCAGCAAAACTCTCAATCAACATAGAGTAAACAAAATATTCCATGATACAACCAGATTTAAACAATATCTCTCCTCAAATCCAGCCCTACAGAATGTACTCAAAGGAAAAATCCAACTTAAGGAAGTTAGATACACCCATGAAAACACAGGCAATGTATAGTCCCATACCAACAAATACCAAAGAAGGGAAACATACAGCACTACCACCACAAAATAACAGGAATTAATAATAACTGGTTATTAACATCCATCAGTATCAATGGTCTCATTTTACCTATAAAAAGACACAGGCTAACAGAATGGATACAACACAAGATCCATCCATTTGATGCATACAAGAAACACATCTCAACTTCAAAGACAGACACCACCTCATAATAAAAGGCTGGGAAAAGACACTCCAATCAAATGGATTTAAGAAGCAAGCTAGTATAGCTATCCTAATATCTAATAAAATAGACTTCAATCTAAAACCAATTGAAAGACAACTGGAAGGACACTACATATTTATCACAGGGAAAATCTGACAAGATGAAGTCTCAATTCTGAATATTTGTGTCCCAAATACAAGGGCACCAACATTTGTAAAAGAAACATTACTAAAGCTTAAATTGCAAATCAAACCCCACACACTAGTAGTGGGAGATTTCAACAACCCACTCTCACCAATGGACAGGTCCACCAGACAGAAACTTAACAGAGAAATAAGGGAAATGACAGAAATTATGGCTCTAATAGACTTAATGGATATCTACAGAATATTCCACCATAAGAGAAAAGAATATACCTACTTTTCAGCACCCGTGGAACTTTCTCCAAAACTGACCACATGCTTGGTCACAAAGCAAATCTTAGCAGATACAAAAAATAATAATAAAATAACCTCCTGAGACTTATCAGATAACCACGACTTAAAGTTAGACTTCAACAACAACAAAAATTACAGAAAGCCTACAATCCCATGTTATTATTATTTTTAATGTAAGTTCAGGGTGACTAAACTCAGGTCCTCTTGCTTGCAATACAAATACTATCAACTTAGCTAGCCCAAATAAGATAATTTTCAAAATTAAGAATGTAAATTTTTTACAAATATACATATTTAATGTGTATTACACAGTATTGCTGGATACATTCAGATAGAAAAACCATCTCTTAATGGTGCAAGTTATTATGAACTGTTGTTAGAAAAGAAAAACAGTACAAACATTAGGAAAACTGTATAGTGTTACATCATTGAATTTGAAGTAGAGAAATGATTTGACATATAATCTTCTCTTATAGGTATACACCAAACAAATCATGAACATATGTCACATATTTTTTGCCTTCTTGAACTACTGTCCTATTTCATTATAAAATATTCATATTGTAATTATTTCCCTTTAATTTAAATAATAATAACCTAGGTGTATCAAATTTTTTATGCTTAATGTATGGGTAATAGTTTCTGTTTATTTTTCAAATCTTTCCTCAATGCAAAATATATTTCTTATAAGTAAACTAACCATATCTTATTTTTATTCAATTCACTCTGTTAATTTATTACTTCTAATTATTTTAATTTTATTTGTATTGTGGATAATCATTGGGATATTTGAGTTTAAAATACAATATCATTCTTTGGCTTCTCTTATTTGCATTTGTTCTTGTGTCTCTTTTCTTGTCTTAATGGCTCTCATTTGCTAATCTGAGAATTTCATGGATCCCTCCCTACTTAAGTTTTTCCACCTATGATATTCCCCGTCTGTACTTTCTTTATACTTATGTCTTATTATCCCCCTTCTCTAAGGACAACATTTCCTCCAGTGTTTCCCTTTGAGTTACTTGGATTCTATGGTAACTTCAAGTTAAATATAGAACTAGAGAGTTAGAACAATTATCCACATATGAGAGAAGACATACAGTGTTCATCCTCTTGGTCCTCAGTTATCTCATTTGTTGTATTTTCCCCATTTCATTCATTTACCTGAACTGTAAATTTCATTTTTCTTTATAGCTGATAACTCATCTATTATTATCTACTCACTGTGATAGAGATCTAGGCTGTTTCCATTTTCTGGCTATTGTGAATACAGCAATAATAACCATGAGTAAGTATCCCGGCAGTCAGATATAGAGTCCTTTGCTTACATGCCTAAAAGTGGTATAGGTGGATCATTTTATAGATCCATTTCTAGCTTTTTTAGGATACTTCAAACTAATTTCCATACCAACTACACCAAATTTTACCCCAACAAAGACTGAATAGGAGTCATCTTGCCCCATATTCTCACTAGTATTTATTCCTATTTGATATCTTGATGATAACCAATCTTACTGAAGTGAGATGAAATCTACATTTATTTAATCTGCATTTCCCTAATGGTCAATGATGCTGAACACTCTTTCCAGATATGTCCTAGTCACTTATATTTCTTCTTTTGAGAATTCTGTTTAATTCTATATCCTGTTATTTAATCCTATCATTTGTTTCCTTGGTATTTAGGTTTCTGGGATGATTGTTTTAAATTTTTGTGTATTTAAGACACTAATCCTCTATCAGATGTATAGTTTATGCAAAGATGTACTTCCATTCTAAGGGAATATGACAAAGCCTCTAATGTACCAGAATAAGAAATCTAAAACTAGGACATTTTTGCAAGCTTTCCTCTTTTCTTTTTTTTTAACAGAACTTATGCTTTTGTTGCATTAGCATATTTCTTACTAATTCTGTTTTAGTAATTACAGAATACTACACCACTATGATCATAATATACATGCTGTTTCAGTGCATGGAATTTTGTGGACATTTTCTTGTTTTTTTAAACTTTGTTGCAAGAGGTTTACCTCAGGTATTCCTACCTTTGTTCATGATTAGATGGGCTCTGATAGGTAGTCAGTCTAAATTCCAATATTTCTGTTGGAATTGTCTTCCTGTTCCTCTGACTTTATGTTTGAGAAAATCTAAGTATCTGTATCTTAGAAATGTTTCCTTTCAGATATTTTATATCAGCTCCCAATTTTCTTAAGAGCAGTTGGTACATCTTTGGGGAAAAGTTCATGGATATTTGAAAATGCCCATCTTTGATTTTGGAGCATGCAGAGATTCTTAATTGCCATTCTAACCTTTAAAATATGTTCACATTTGTGGGTTATAATATGGAATACTAGTTAAACATTTGGGATGAAATATTTGAGAACTATACATATGTCTGCTACTTACTATAAAATACATCAAATATCTTACTATTGAATGAGAAGAATGATTAACAAATTTATAGACATGTAACAAATTAATTAGAGTAGGATAATTGTACAATATAGTTCCTTTATATATGAATATTCGAATTAATTTATTTTAAATTAGCCATATATTTGAAACTTGAATATTTAAGTACTTGTAGCTGTTAGTTTTCTCTGGTCCCACCTTATCCGCAGCCACTCAGACACACAGAAGTTTGTTTTAATTACAAACTGTATGGTCATTAGCTCAGGTTTATTACTAATTAGCTCTTACACTTAAATTAACCACTAATTCTTATTTTTATTTAGCCATGTGGCTTAGTACCTTTTCTTAGTGCTACCTTGACATCTTTCTTCCTCTGTATCTGGCTTGTGACTCATGACTCAGCCTTCCTCTTCCCAGAATTCTCCTTGTGTGCTTATCCCACCTATACTTTCTGCCTGGCTACTGACCAATAAAAATTGTATTAATCAACCAATCAGAGCCATATATATTCACAGTATACAGAATGACATCCCACAGCACCTCCCCTTTCTGTCTAATCAAGAAGGAAGGTTTTAAATTTAACATAATAAAACTACATATAACAAAATGGTTATCAAGCAGGAATTACAATTACAATATCTAGTCTATTTGTATTTGGCAAATTCAAAAAAAATATTCTATTTATCCTATATTTGTGAGTTTAAAGTTTCATATCTAAGTTATCTTTTATCATAACCAAGGGAAATTATAACTATCTAGTCTTCAACTATATCAAAGAACCCAGAAGGATATAATATTACATAAGTAAACAGTAAATGCATTGTAAGCATGTTCCAAAATTCTGGAAATGACAGACACAGCTGGTTGCCTGGACAGTCACCCGAAATTCCTATGTAATATTAGGGCATCTTTTTTCAACCTATAGGCCTACAGTTTTTTAGTCACTTCTCCATGTGTCCTGTACAATGTCTGGCAGTCTCCTCTGCAAAGCAGGAAACTGAAGAACTATCTTGTCTTACAAAGTCAGTGGTCACCTTCCTATGGGTCCTGCATGTCCAGTTTACATAACATATTTTGAAGCAGTCCAGGCAAGAGCAGTTTCTTGCCCAAATGGCCAGTTCTGCCAAGAAAAAGATAAACTCCCCATGGAGTGTCTATTATACCCATTTTCTCTTTGAAGCAAATTGGTGCTGCCAGAAGCAGACATGTCTCATTGTCCAGGAAAGTCTAAGTTTTAAAAACATTTTAAATGTCGTGTTCTTTGGGTCTCTGAAGTGTTTGAAAATTACCTAATTGAAATATATCTATACATACCTAGAAAATTTAACTAACATGACTATAAGTTTGATTATCATAGATGACTATTATTAATCTGTATTTCTTAATAATATGTTACAATTTTAAATGAGCTGCACAAATATGATACCTTAAACAAGAGTAGAAATATACAGTATAACAAAATTTAACTTTAAATTTATATCAATAAACTAAAATCATAGTAGTGTAAAACATTATAAACAAGTTGTTTTGTAAAACTAGATTCAATAATCTAACTTTTTATTCTATCATATCTATATCCTATATATTTATATCATACCCCCTTTCTTCTTTTAGAAAGAGATTGACTATGACCAATAACAATTTGTAAGCAACGACCTAAATAAAGACAAACATCCATTATCCATTTTTTGGGAATATGGTTGTAGTGTTCTAGGCTACTTTCTGCTGTTAGGGGGCACTGGTAGTCTTATGGGGATCCTGAGAAAATTTGAGATAATGGTCAAGTCCTGGGATGACTGGCTATAACCTTTTTTATTTAACATTTTTACTTTATAGTTAACTTAATTTCACATATCAGCCACGGATTCCCCCATCCTCTCTCCTTCCACTCCCCAGACCTCCCCCCAATCCAATCCCCCATTCCTACCTACTCCAAGGCAAGGTCTCCTCTGAGGAGTGAGCCTAGCCTGGTAGACTCAGCCCAGGCAGGTACAGTCTCCTCCTCCCTACACCAAGGCTGAGCAAACTGTCCCAGCATAGGACTCAGGCTCCAAAAAGCCATTCCATGCATCACAGACAGATCCCAGCTCCACTGCCTGGATGCCTGCCAAACCTTTCTTGATAGGTACCATCTGTTAAGGTTCACGAGGTCTGGCTCAGCTCTGGAAGCCATGTGTACCACCAACTCTTGGAAGCAGTGGGTCTTTGACTCCATTATAGTAGCATATAGGCCAAAAAACCTTTTATTTTCTTTACTAGCAAAAACTATATCCACCATGCACCATACTGTGTAGCTTACAGATGTCTTTGTGTACTGACATGGGAATCCATAGCCATGTTGCTTAGCTCAGGGTGGCTGGCAGCCAGCTGCATCTCATAAGCAACTGTCAGGAGATGAGTCTGTACTACTGCTGACATGAGGCTCTGAGACTAGGAACCTTCGTGTGGCTTTGTTTCTGTATGTTCAGAATATTTAAGCTTTCTTAGGTCTATGTGGATCAATGCCCAATGGTAAGGTACCAATTGTAGTTGGAAGTTTTCCCGGCAAGGACAAATCTCTCCCAATCATGTCCCCCAAGTAAACACACAGAGGCTTATATTAATTATAACTGCTTGGCCATTAGCTCAGGCTTATTGCTGACTAGCTCTTACACTTAAATTAACCCATGAATCTAACATATGTTTAGCCATGTGAAGAAAGTATACTTTTGGCAAAGCTATCAACAAGAAACAAATTGTACAAAATTGTCATTTTTAACATCTTTTAATTAAAAATAGCAATAGTTACTACTGTTTCAAAAAATGAAGCTCAAGGTTTTGTTTAAAGTAAATATTGAACACAGAGGACATAAAATGATTAATATAATTAAAATTAAATGCATATATATTAAAATGATTCAGGTTTGTTTATATATTTTAAATAAAAATTATTAAAGTAAGTCATAACACTTTTTTATATATGCATTTTCTGATTAGCTATCATAAATTATGATATAAATCATAAACATATTTGGAAAGTCAAGATGGGTTTTTTGGTTTTTACCATTACTAAATCAAGAAGCAGCAGATAAGTAACTTACTTACTTGATCATAGAAACCTAGATGCAATTGGTATTTTATTATGCATCTATAAAACTAACCAAGGAAAGAAACTCAGTAATCGTTTTTTGTTTGTTTGTTTGTTTGTTTTCTTACTTGTTTGTTTTGGGCAGGGGTTGTCAAGACAGGGTTCCTCTGTGTAGTTTTGGTGCCTGTCCTGGATCTCGCTTTGTAGACCAGGCTGGACTTGAACAATAGTTTTCTTTTTAATAACTGTGGTGATGCAATATTATGAAAATTCTCTTACAATCTAAGAGACAGAAACTTTCTTTGTATCTCTCAGCTAGAGTTAATAATACACCTTGAAACCACTTGGCTTAGACTGCTATCTTACTGTGTATTCTACTTGTTTCTTTTGCCTGTCTTTAAAAGAAATCTGTAATAATCAACCTTACCTGCCTTGAATTTCTCACATAATCAAGTTTCAAACTTATGCTACTGTATGGCTGCAATTTTAGGCTATGTACTCTTTCATGCCTCTGACCCAAAACAATGGATGTGTATCATTTACTGAAAACATCAAATACAGAGGTCAAAAATATACAATAAAGGTTGAAATCATCCATGAATGAATAATAGTTGATGAATAATGATGCTTATAGTACTCTTTGTTGTGTCCATCAGTTACAATCAGTTGGAGCCAGTGACTTAAAGTCTTGTAAAACTTAAAGATTTCTGAAACTTTCCCAATCCTTTTCCATGTGATGCTTTCTGTGCAGTTAAATAAGACAAAGTGAATCCCTTTGTCAGGGACAGACACAGATATACATACATAGTCACACAACAGATAGACACAAGACATACACACAGAGATAGAAAACACAGGAGGCACAATCACACAGAAAGGGACAGACATGGGGGTAAACCGATTTATGAAACAGTATTCTTCAGAATCATGTAACAGACAGACAGATAATGGAAGATGCAGAGATCATAGAGTTTAGAATTCAAATCTGTATTTGATTTTGGTTAAATGACTCCAAGTGGGATTGCTTTTATTTCTTTCTTTAATGTGACACCAATACATTTTTGGTAACTGGTAGTTAATCACCATGTACATAATCCACAAAATAACAACTTGTGCTCACTGAAGAGAATGCATTTGTCTATATATTTGTGATGTATGTGTGTATCCATATTTGTTTATGTGTGTTAACAGGAAAGTATCTCTGCCATGGTACATGAGTGGAGTTCACAGATAACTTGATGTGTGAGTTGTCCCTATTTGTCTTATTTGAGATGGGTTTTTGTTTTTTCCACTGCATCTGCTGTTAGCTGACCTACAACTTCAAGAAGAATCTTTGTGTCTGCTTCTCTTTTTCCCAGAGAAGCACTAGGTTTACAGAGAGCTGTGCTGCCTGTGTAGCTTTTGTGAGCACTGGAGCTTCAAACTCAGGTCCTCAAGCAAGTTGCTCTACCTATTGAGCATCTCCCTAACTTTAAGTAGTGCATATTTATGACTGATAATTTATGATCAATGTTAACAATGCCAGATATAGGTGAATGGCCTAAGATGAAAAGAAACAAGCAAAATGTTTAAGAAAAGGAAAGGAAAAGAAAAGCAAAATATGATTCCAAAACATGAGAAAAATGGAGAACTTTATAGCCTTAAAATCGTGTTCAAATTAAAAACTACATTTGCAAGACATTGCACATTTTTTATATCGTATGTTGTTTTATGAGTCACAGTAGGATAAATAAAAATAACTTCATTGATTTTGTTTTTCCTAATCGAAGAAACATGTTTACTTTTTGTTGTTGCTCAATAAAACATCTCCCAACATTACTATGCCTAGAGATATTGGCAAATTTCTTCATAGTGAATTTTATGAGAAAAATCAATATTTTTATTTTATTTAACTCTGAGGTTATAAATGGATTGCAACCTACCTCATACTCCCATCATGTACATGCGTTTATAATGACCTACCTATAGGCAACTACCTAGTTGTGAACTGAACTGACTATAAACTAACTTCTGGCCACATATGAACAATGTACTAAAGATGCATTCATTGTAGTTAGAAAGGTTATATTGTTTACTTTTTCCTTAAGAAAACACACAATATATGTTTGTGTCATTTCTGACTATTATTTTATATGTGTATGGCACAAAAGTCAACTAAGCATAAGGAAATATTCTTATTAATGACTGCATCTTTCCATTAGTTCTCTTTCTGATTATTTATCAATAAAACTTCAAGGAACTATGAAATCACCAGTGCTAATCGAAAAGTATTGAATATAGATAACATTCTTGATAAATATAATCCAGAGTCCTTTGAAAAACCTAATTTATTTCAGGAAACAGCACTTGAACATATGGGACACCCATTTAACAATGAATCTTTTGCAGTTTACAAAACAAGTGTCATTGCTTTAAGCTAAATACTCTCTTGGTGCCTGGACCCTGGATGCTGGAGGTAGACCCAGCAGAGTTCTCCAGAGCACACTGCTGGACTGTGCCATACCTTTCCCAGACACTGCAACCTACCTATCCCTTCATTTGTAAGTTACACCACTAAATAAACCTCCCTTTTAACTACGTGGAGTGGCCTTAATAATTTCACCAATAAAAGTACAGAAAGTGTTGAAGATTCCCATTACTTCCCTCCCTAATCTCTACCGAGAGTGTCTCCTATTATTACCTCTTTATATTTGAAATTTTCGGACTTGTGCTGTATGGGTGTATATGTGTGTGTACATTGTTGGATATCTAATATATACAATTAGTATATTAATAGGATAGGTTTTCTATCTTTTAAATCCTTTCTGTTCTGCCTATTGCCAGCCTCTACTTCAGAAGCCCTTGGCAGCAGTAGTCTTTTCACGGTCTCCATGGCTGACTTTTCAAGAAAGTTACATACTTCTTTTATATAGATATATACATTTAAGGGTACATACCATTTTCAGTTTTAATAGCATATGTTAAACATGGACTGTTCTATTCATGGTTAAATTTTACCAATGCTTTTTTGAGATCCATAGAAATACTAAAAGTATTACTGTAATAAATTAACATTTGCATCTTCTCAGAGAGTTACTCTGTGTGTGTGTGTGTGTGTGTGTGTGTGTGTGTGTGTGTGTGTGTGAAGAATAGCTAAAGTAAACTCATTTGCAAATCCCTAGTACAGTAAAATCTCACTAACTTGAGTCCTCATGTTGGACATACAACTTGTGAACTCATTCTTCTATTTTGCACCTTTTTCCCATTAAATATATTTTCTTTCTATTTCCACTCTCTAATAAACTCTAGAGGCCACTACTTTCAGTTCTAATGCTGCTGATTTTAATTTACTTATATTCTATATATGAGATGTAACTCTTCTAATTCTGCTCTTGGTTAGTTTCATTTAGTTCAATATTCCCCAAGTTCATGTACTCTTGTGATAAATAACAAGATACAGGTTTTTTAAATAATACCTTAGTGTTTATGGATAATAAAATAAATATAATTCATCCATTCTACAGGCTACTCAAAAATTTAAAAGATATGAATACTATATATTCAAACCTAGGGGCTGCCCCAAAGCAATTCTAATATAGGATTTTCACAATAATTAATACTTACACTAATAATGAAGAAAGGAACAGCTGGGAAAGGAGCTGTGGAATCAGATGAGCAAAGACTTGGTGGAAACAAATCAAACAAAATGAAATATGTAAATTTCACATAGAAACCTTTCACTTTGCAAGTTAACTTTTTAGAAAAGTGGTTTTAATAATTTAAATGACAAAATTACAGCAGATGTCAAAAAATTATAATTTTAGACTATTGTGTCCAGTCAACATCAAGATATTGACAACCTTGGGGGAAAAGATAAATACTGAGAAAATACAACCTGCTTTAATTGAGTCAAGAAGAAATTAAAACTCTAAGCAGAATATAAAGAGATTTACTAAACAATAATTCCTTGGTTTGTATGGCTAAGCAGTTAAGAAAACTTGCTGCTCTTCCAGAGAACATGGAGTAAATTCCCAGCCCCCATATGATGGCTCCCAACCACTGTTACTCCACTTCCAGAGGATCGAGTACCTTCTGCTATTTTTCTATTTTTTTTTGTTTTTGTTTTAGATACTATGTAGGCACATGGTGCACAGTCATAAATGTAAGGAACAACAAAACACTCAAACATATTAAAATGAAACAAACAAACACGTAAACCTCATTGCTGAATTTTATCAAGCATTCAAAGAATAGTTCAGGCCTTTCGTTCTTGAAATCTCTTAAAAACGTTAACTGGTAATTCATTTTATCATACTTGATTCTGCAGACAAAAACATCACAAGTAAAGAAATTAATGGGTCCAATTATCTGGTGATTATCTCTTTAAATATTCTTTATAAATCAATCATGATAGCATATGCTTGTTATCCTAGCTCTAGGGAGGCTAAAATGGAAACGTGCTTATTTTGTTGTTTTCTTTTCTTGAAAATTATGTTTTTATACAATGTATTCTGATCTGAGTTTCCCCTCCTCATACTCCTCCCAGTTTTTCTCCACCATTCTACTCATCTTGATCCACACTTTTGTCTCTTGTTAGAAAACAAACAGGAAGTTTGCCTAGCAAGTGCAAGGCCCTGGTTTCGTTCCCCAGCTCAAAAAAAAAAAAAAAAAAAAAAAAAAAAAGAACAGAAAAGAAAACAGGGATCTAACGAATAAAATAAAATAAAGTAAATCATAAATAAACTAACTGTAACAAGATGAAATTCCCAAACAAGAAAAAGGTTCAAGGAAAAAGTACAAGAAACTCATAAAGACACAAACACACAGAGGAATCTCATAAAAACTGTAAACCAGAAGCCATAATACATACACAAAGGACCCATAAGGTTAAAACACAAACATGCAAACAAGCAACTTAACCAAAACCAAACCCTGAATTAACATTGTTAGAGAATTTCCAGGGACACCACTGAGTTCTTTATCTATTGGCTATCTACTGCTAGGAATGGGGCTTACCTTTAAGAGTGGTTTGTTTGCCCTGTGAGAAACCCTTGGAGAAAAGGAGGTTTTAGTTTGGAAATAGCTGTCAATTGGACATTGCTTCTGGTTTAGAGATTGGGATGTATGTCTATTTCTCCTTTCAGCTCTAGAGCTCCATCTGGTGCAGACCCCTGCTTGTCTAATGTATGCTGCTCTTTGAGTTTATATGTGTTCCAGCCCTGTTTGTCTACCAAGGACCTGATTCCTTCACGTCTTCTATCCCCTCTAGCTGTTACATATTTTTATGTTATCTTCTGCCAAGTCCCCTCAGCACTAAGGAGAGGGATCTGATGTAAACATTTCTTTTAGGGCTGAGTGTTCCAAGGTCTATCTCTCTCTGAATATTATCTGGTTATTGATCTCTGTATTTGTTCCCCATCTGTTGCAGTAGGAAACCCCTCTAATGACAAATAAGCAAGGCACGGATCTATGAGTTTAGCTGAATAACATTAGGAGTGAATTCATAGAATGATTCCTTTAGAAGAACAGTAATATTTGATTCCCCTATTTTCTTAGATATTTTGGGAATTTTCTGAATCTGGACAATTGCGTTAGCTCTGCTGAGTACTTTGGCTAGTATTTAATGTTCTAATAATATTAAATCTTCTAACCTATCATTAGATATTTTGTTTCATTTATTCATATCTTACTCAGTTTCTTTCATGAAAAGAACATAGTTTTATGTTAATTTTTTGACCTCTTTGATTAAAAATATTCCAAAATAATTATTTCAATATTGTCATAATTGTGCTTTATGCTTGAATTATGTTTTATTCAGTATACACACTGATGAATGAATGAACTTCTCAAACATTGGTAGTAGAAAACTAGATATGTACCATTATCTCATATTGCATAGAAAATAGCCAGAACAACTCAAACTTAATAAAGCTCTAAGCTTATAAGACTTGTACTTTTAAATATACTAGAAGAAAATACATATAATATAACCTTGGTCTGGGCAATAATCTCATGACTACAGTTACTAAAGCAAACAACAAAACTAATACATATATCTTGATTACATCAAACAAAAAGCTTTTATAAAATAAAGAAATAATTAACAGTAAAGGATAAAAATAAATATATTAGAATAATAAAAAATATTTGCAAATGAAATATTTAGTAAGACACTAATATCTAAAATATATATAGAAAATAAATAACAACAATTGAACACATTATGACTAAACATCATCCACAAACTTGAGCAGATATTTTACAAGAGAAGTAATATGAATGGATATGATATATATTAAAATATTCAATATTGATATTCTTCAATGTACTGACAAAACTATAGATAGAAGGTACCTCATGATTGTTAAAATGTAGGTAAGTTATAGAAAATGAAAACTTTGTACATTGTTACCATAAATTAATAATGTCACTTCTCAAATGACTGTGGAAATTCCTCAAAAATAAAAATAGAACTAGCATATTGTGGGGCATGCCTTTCATCCCAGAATTTAGGAGGCAGAAGCAGGCAGATCTCTGAGTTCTAGGACAGCCTGGTCTATAGAGAGAGTTCCAGAATTGCCTGGTCTATAGAGCAAGTTCCAGAACAATCAGGGTACACAGAGAAACCCTCTCTCCAAAAAAAATTGGAATTATAAGGTTATCCAATGATACTACTTCTGAGTTTATATTCAAAAGAATTGTAATAAGTATGGTCAAGAAATATCTGAAGTTTCACATAAATTTTAGTGTTAGTCATGATAGCCAGTATAAGAAAGCAGGCTAAGTGTACATCAATTGATGAATAAACGTAGATACTATACAATTTTTTGCAAAGTTTTTTCTTTTTTTTAAATGTAACAATAACCTTATTTTTAATTAACTATTTTACATTCACTTTATGTGCATGTGTATGTGTGTGTACATGTAATGTGAGTATGAAGGTTAGAGAACAACCTTGTGGATTGGTTCTCTTGTTCCATCATGTGGATCCTAGGGCTAAAACTCAGGTCATCAGACTTGGTGGCCAGTGCCTTTTCCACTGAACCATTTCACTGGCCCAACAAATACTTAAAATATATCTTGGATTCAACAATTCATGCTCTTGCAGACCCTCCTCTTTCTCCACAGTTGGACACTTGGAGCTCCACCTGGGTCCTGGCTGAGGATCTCTGCATCCTCTTCCATCAGTTATTGGATGAGAGTTCCAAGACGACTGTTAGGGTGTTTAGTCATCTGATCACCTAGTCAGATCAGGCTTTCTCTCGACCATTGCCAGCAGACTACAGAGGATACAAGATTGCAAAAAGCACAGGGACAAATAGCCAAACGAATGGAAGCTCATGAATTATGAACCAAAGGCTGTGGAGCCCACAGCTGGATCAGGCCCTCTGGATAAATGAGACAATTGAATAGCTTGATCTGCTTGGGAGGCACCCAGTCTGTGGGACCAGGGTCTGTCCTTAGTGCGTGAGCTGGCTGTTTAGAACCTTGGGCTTACACAGGGACACATTGCTCAGTCTGGAAGGTGGTGACAGGACCTGCCTGTACTGAATCCACCAGGTTTAAATGAATCCCCAGCGGTGCCTTGATCCTGGAGGACATGGGAATGGAGGGGAGGGGCTGGGGGAAAGGTGTGGGAGGGGGCAGGAGGGGGGAGGACAGGGGAACCCATGGCTGATGTATAAAATTTAAAACACATAATAATAAAGAAAAAAGAAAAAGAAAAATATCATTATGTAGTTTTTATCCATATATACCAAGAATGACATCACATGTAAATGGTATACACAAACCAATTGAAAGCAAGTTTGTCAGATTAAATAAATAACCCTTGACATAGTCATTTTAACCACAAAGATATGAACATTGTTCCCACTGAATAAGTATAAAGACACAGATCCAATGTGAAATGTGAAGAAAACTATGCATGGGAATATCACCTATATATTAAAAAAAAAATCTTGGATGGCTAGTATCAAATAGACCTCAGAGCCAACATTATTATTGAGGCCAGAGAAGCAATTTCAAAATGTTGTCTGGACATGAAGATAATCCCAAATAATGTATGCACACATAAACTCTCAGGATATTATACAATTTTAAAGTAGAAAAATTCTAGCAGTTTCAACAACAGGTATAGTGGGTATCCATCCCAGCCTTGGCCTGGAAGTTCCCACCCTCATTGAGGCTTCTGTAATGGTCATGCCCACAAGGTGGGGCTGAGAGAGAGGACACTGAAGACCCAGGATTGAGAAGAGAGGCTTCTCTTGGTTCCAGGACCCTGGACGCTGGAGGTAGACCAAGCAGAGTTCTCCAGAGAACTGTGTCATACCTTTCCCAGACCCTGCAACCTATCCCTTCATTTGTAAGTTACCCCACAAAATAAACCTCCCTTTTAACTACATGGAGTGGCCTTAATAATTTCACCAATAAACAGGATGACATTAGATGTGAAATAGAACAGGTACTGAATAACAAATGTCTCATGACCTCACTATTATTTTATCACTATGACATATACCTGAGATAATCAAATTCAAAGGAAATATTTATTTTGGCTCCCACATCAGGTAATTCAGTATGTTGTCATTGGGATGTATGGCTTCATGTATATATGATAAGCAAGAACACCATGATAGGGAACATATGGAAGAAGATAGTGTCTGAGATCATGGCAACAAGAGAAAAAGACAAAGGGGGCAACAAGAAGATAACATTCAAAGACATCCCCTAAGGACCCATTTATTCCAAATAGTCCTGACTTCCTGAAGAGTTTGCCATATCCCCAAATAGCTCTATCAACTGAGGTCAAGGCTTATAATACACAAGCTTCTGTGAAACATTCAGTATTCAAATCATATGACATATGATTAATTTTAAAAATTCATTCTCATTCAAAAAGATAGTGGAATGTTGGCTAGCAGAGGCTGCATGGGGAAAGAAAACAATGGTTAGAAGGGTTTACTACTTACTTTTCTCATTGTTGTGTGCTGATATTTTGTTGTACTGTAACAAAATTTGCCTGAAGATCAGAGGACAGAGCCAGCCATTAGATTAAACAATGAGGTCAGGCAGTGGTGACACACACCTAGAACCTGGGAGACAGAGATCCATCTGGATCTCTGGGAGTTCAAGACCATATTGAGTTACATTAGATTGATCCAGTCTAGGAGAAAAACAGAGCCAGGAAGTGGTGACAAACACCATTAACCTCAGTATTTGGGAAGCACACATGCCATTAATCCCAGCACCAGAAAAGCTGAGATAGGAAGTAAAATGGCTGGGCAGAGAAAGGCATATACGGTGTGAGGAGACAGGAACTAGAAACCTTTCTGCTGAGGACTCAGAGGCATTCAGTCTGAGGATTCATGGAGACAGAATTAGCTGAGGAGCTGGTGAGATGAGAAGTGGCTATGGCTTGTTCCTTTGTTCCTCTGATCTTTCAGCATTTACTCCAATATCTGGCTCAGGGAATTTATTGTAAGACCATTTAGAATTTGTGCAACATTGTGGTGACAAAATACTGAACTAAAACTAATGTGTAGAAGGATTTATTTTGGCCTGCATTTTGAGGTGAACAATGTACCATGGTAGAGAATCTTAGAAACAGGACCATAACACAGCTGGTCATATTGTGTATACAGTCAGGAATTAGAGAGAGAGGAATTCTCCCACTTACCTGAGCTCATGGTATGAAAAGCTCTTCATATATTTAGTGTAGGTTTTTCCTCCTCAGTTAAACCTCTCCAAAAATATTATCAGTGGTGTGCCCAGACATGTGTATCCTAGGTTACCTTACTGGATGGTAGAGAGATTACCTTGTGCTTTTATAACTCCAAGACTCACTTGGTCTCTTCTTCTCTAGTGCAGGAAATAGATACCTCAAGGGCCAAGGAATTAGACTAAGGGTCCAGAAATCAATTGTGACCAACATACATCTTCACAGAAATAATTTTTTATTGTAGGAATAGCAATCTTCATTGCAGAGGGAAAAGGAAGGCATGTCCATTCAAAGGTTGCTGCGCAAGCGTTGTCAGGGTTAATGAAACCAGATATATGTAGCCTCATTGTGTTCAGATACGGGGGTAGAGACCAAAACAACAGACTGAGAGATCACTAGATACCATGGTCTCCTTCCTCACATCCCTACCCCATCACAGATGGTTTTGTTTTCCTCACATGATTCACACTCAGCAGAAAATTTGAAGGTAAGCCATTGCCTCTTGGATATATAAAATACCAATGAACACGCTTCTCTATACCATCTATAGTAAGCTTAACACTAGGACCCCCTTAAGACAGCTATTCACTATGGCACCTGTGACTAAGTTGGGAAGTAGAAGAGATGTCTTTCCAGTGTCAATTTGTTTGTGTTAGATTATATGATTATGGACTTCATGGAACTGTTCTTCACATTTTTGTACAGAGTCTGACTTAAAGGAATCTTCTAATTTTACACTGTACTGATAAACACTTGGTGTGGGAGCACTCCATCTCTGAAAAGTGCAAAAGGGGATTCCATGTCAATGACCACTTTTGAAGACATTCCATTAAGTCAAGTTTACCCTGGTACCAAAAGCAAGTAGGAAAACAGCCAACGAGGGGCTATAAATCAGTATTCTGAATGAATAAAACATAAAATTATTTTATAGATACATGCAAAATTAGCTCCATGACACATTAAAATGTTCATATTCTATGGCTAATTGATCATCTTCTGGGGCTTCTGGGATTCATATACAGATGAATAAAGAGTAAATAGAATTAAGGATAAAACTCATGTAATTATCTGAATAGATGCAGATTCAATCAATTCATTCTGACCTCCTGTGAATCACAATTGACCAAAAAATAATGTCACTTATATTCTAATGAAAATGTGAGCTTTCTGAATAGCAGGATTAGACTTTATTAATCACTGTATTTGGAAAGTATCCAGCATGTTCTTACTTAGAGTGTGATCATTGTCATTATAAAGACCATGTTTGCCAAAACACCTAAAGTTTGCATAACAGCCCCAAACTACACACTTGGAAATGTTTTTCTTGCCAACTCACTCATCTTTTCACATATGTGCTAAGATAGTCAATGTCTTATTTGGCCTCAGGTGAAATAAACCTAACAAAGTTATTGTAGAGTTGGCAAGCAGAAAATGGGTATTAAATATTGGCTTCTTTTCTCTTCATTCATTGAGAAATTTCATAGACTTATCAGTACCTATGGAGTGCTCTCCATCTTATATTTTTCTGTTAGCTATTAACAATTTCAATCCACCTAATATCCCAGTGTCTCATTAAATGAGTTTTCCAAGATATCAATGGGTGATAGTGGTTTTAATTAGCTAATCTTTTCTAATGAGTTAACTAAATAATTAGTTTTTTCTACTACACAATATACTGTCTGAACCACGTCCATTGGGAAATATATGGTAGAATACAAGCCATCACCAAGAAGAATGAATCTTAGTTCATTTAAGGAAATTAATTTTATGTGATAAAATTCTCATGTGATTTAAATTATAATTGATCTTATTCTGTTCGGCATATTTTTCTTAAAAGGCCAGGCATAACCCCATAATTACACACTGTTCATTTTTAGTTTTTAACTATTCATCAGTCAAATCATCCGTTACTAGTAATTCTGAGAAATAATTATATTTGTATGTTGGATGAGAGAATGTTGCTTACCTTGTACCATGCCTATTTCCTTAATTTTTCCTTAGTAAATGAATTCAGTACCTATTTAACATAGGTGGAAATATGACTGAGTTCATATTAATGAAATGTGAGCAAAATTGTTTGTTGGAGTTAGATAAGAACTTTGAAGGCACTAGATGATATGCAGAGAAATGTCTCTCTGGAATTTCTCCATTTTCCATGATTTGATCCCTGACATACTTTTTAATATTCAACAACAAAATGCTATATTATAGCAGTTATACAATGTCAATAGTATACTCTATGCCTTCTTCAAAGTAGAGGAATGGACAAAGTGGAGAAAAGTTGTACAAATTTTTATGTCTTCACCCCTTCTGTTATGAAAACCTGAGGTGAAAAACAATGCATGTCAAATAAATCAAATGATGATATTTAACAGAAACCTAAATGTTGATATGCTTTTTCTCATTCCTCAAAATTTTTCTTGCACTAGAGAAATTATCACACTTAAAATAGCTTTGTTTTCTATGGATTTTTATCTGAAAACTGGTAAAAACATATTTAAAAGTAAGCATGCTTAGGTAACTAAGGATGTTCATTAATTAAAGAGTAAGTAAGAGAATAAGTAAACAGGCTACCAAAACTCTGCCATGGCTGTTTCCTAGTTAAGGAGACAGCTGCAGACTGTAAGTTCAGGAAAAAGTTTATACTGATACTTTAATTAAGTGGAAACAGTCTACCTGTCATTGTGGCTTACCCAGGTTGCTCTTTCTTCTCACTATCAAGCCCTATGAAATTAGCTATTTGTTTTCCCTTTTTATCTTTAGAATTGCTCGTTATACAACTTATGCATTGAAACTATAAGCATTGTTGGATCCTATTATCTAAGTATTTGCTGTCATGGAAGCATAAAATTACACTTTCACCTACTTCTCAAAGAGAAATGTTATCTACAAATTCAATGAGTAAACTTCCATTTCTAACATGATTTATAAAATAACTATGTACTTTTAAGCATGCCTTGCTCATCTTTCTTGATTTTTAATTGCCTTGCTCATCTTTCTCCATTTTTAATTTCCCTCTCTGTGGGATTCATACTGGTTTTCTTTAGGAGCCTTTTCCTTTTCTCTTTGTTGATTAATGTATATGTTCTTCCTTTTCCTGAATTATTCTTCTGATATTATTCTCTCTCCTTTCTCCCTCTCTCTCTCCAAAACCAATTTTGAAATATGCTTGTTAATGAAATAGCATCAGATTTAAAATCAATACATAGCAGAGGGTCAAATACACTATCTCATTATTATTTGGTCACTCATATTTCAGCTCACCTCCATGTGTCTCTCATATTCTCAGTGTTTGATCAGCATTTCCAAAGACTTAGTTGTAACATAGGATGACTGAAAAATGCATTCACAATTTAGCTGATGAAACATGTCATTATTTTATGAACTGAATGAATAACTGCCTACCAAATGAATAACATAGGAAATAAAGATTTATTGAATTTAAAGAGTTATCATTTATAGCTATTTACAATTACTGTAAAATACTTGAAAACTGTATAAACTGTTGTCAGCCTCATTATCATATTTTGTGTACAAACTGCATCATTTATAGTGTTACTGCTCTCCATGATAGCCTATTTACTCTTTTAGCAATGTCAAAGGTTTGAAAGTCATTTTTAAATTTTAATGTAAATGGAAACTGAGAGAAACATCAACAAGACTTGACTTTTTCACATTCATATTTGATTCAGTTTTAGTTATTCTGATGATTCTAGGTAAAATGACAGTCTCCATAATGAGTCTGATGCCCAGAAAAGTCTGCATTGACGCACTTGTCAATTCCATTTAGATTCTTAGCATTACCTATTATATAGTGTCATTTCTAGCTTTTACTTTTTTTCTCTGCTACGTTTACTAGCTTTCCATATTAGTCACCATATATTTCATTTTTATTTCATGCATCCTATTCTATAATTCTTTGTAGTAGGAAACTTAGAAGTTCTTATTAATGGAACTCAAACCCGAGGCCAGTTATTGGGGTGGTTGCTGGAAGATCAGAGACACAGAACAAGCCACAGCTATCTCACCTTGCTAGTTCCTCAGGTAATCCTGTTTCCTCAGGCTGGAAGCTTCTGAGTCCTCCTCCACATGAATCTCAGCTGAACTGTGTTGCTCCAAAGTCTGAACGCTTAACCAACCAAATGCTTAACTAACTACATGCTTTACTCCTTAGTTCCTGGTCCTCACGCCTTATATACCTTTCTCTTTCTGCCCCCACTTCCTGGAATTAAAGGTTGGGTTTCTGGGATTAAGGGCGTGGGTCACCATGCTTAGCTGTTTCTAAAGTGGCTTTGAACTCAGAGATCCACCTGGCTCTGCCTCCCAAGTGCTGGGATTAAAGGCATGTACCACCACCACCTCCCAACTTCTGCTATGGCTTACTCTTACCATTTTCTAGCCACCATTTGTGGCTCTGTAACTAGTGTCTGTTCTCTGAACCCAGATAAGTTTATTAGGGTGCACAATATTGTGGGGAACACAATACCACCACAATTCTGTTATATACTACTTCTGATTACTTTTATCTTGATATTTCTCCTGTTCGTTTTTTTTTTTTTTAAGATTTAATTTTTGGACTCCCTGTAAACAAAAGGGCCACATCAGAATCATATGGCAGTCTTCATATTCCCTCCAATCCTAATCTTCAGCTCTGTAGCAGAGCACCTTCTGTGGCCTTCCCTTCCTCTTTAGCCCCATACCCATCGTATTACTCAGATCTTTCCTATAGCCTTCTCTATCACAACATCCCTTTGTCTCAGTCTTCAAATCCTGGAAGCATTCCCTGGAAACCTATTGGTCAATTGAGCCAGGGAATGAGGTTGGGCATTTTCAATCTCCCTCCTCACCTCCAATTTCAGTTCCCTAGTCTCATCTCAGCTCTGTAGCAAACCACCTACTGTAACATCCCCTTCTTCTCTGTACCCATTCTCAAGGCTCAATACAGATCCTAATGGCATACATACCTTGCCTCATTCCTGTGGACTCTACTGTCACCATCCTTCTTAGCCCATCCTCATTGCAAAACATCAGCTCCCAAGACCTAAAGATACTTTCTACACAGGACTCCAGTGGCCACACCTCAAAGGATCTCAGAGACATTCCTTACTAGAGAATTCACAGTCCCTACACTCTCTTAATAACCTCAAAGTGCAATAGAAACCAAGGAACCAAAATACACCCAAAAAAGGTAGGGTTGGTTATCAGCACTTAGAATTGTAATAATCAATAACTCAGATTTCTAGATACCAGTATAAAACAATCAGTAAAAACCAGAAAAAAAGGGGTTGGGGGATTTAGCTCAGTGGTAGTGCACTTAGCACAAGGCCCTGGGTTCAGTCCTCAGCTCTGGGGAAAAAAACAAAACAAACAAACAAACAAAATATGTCCTCACTAAAGCCAAGCAACTCTACTATAGGGGTCCCTGAGATATTCAACATAGCTGAAGCATAAGATAAGGACTTCAAAGCACCTATTATGAATATGTTAGAGGTCCTTAAAGATGGTATGAATAAGTCCACTAATGAAATCTATATATGTTCATATATAGGAACATAAGCATATATAGGAATTAAGTGAATAGAATGGTTCAAGCCCTGAAAGTAGAAATAGAATCAATAAAGCGAACCTAAACAGAGGGAAAACCGGAGATGAAAAATTTGGGAACTCAAATAAGAACCTTAGGGACAAGGATAACCAATAGAATGAGAGAGATGGAAGAAAGAAACTCAAGTACTGAAAAGAAGGTAAAAGAAATGGATATATTTCTTAAAGAAAATATTAAATCTAAAAGTATTTTTAAAAAAACCCAGGCACAACATATCTATAAACTCAGACATACTACAAAAAGATCAAATGGAAGAATTATAGAAATAGAAGAATAAGAAGATGCCCAGGTCAAAGGCACAGAAAATATTTTCAATAAGAAGAAAATTTCACTAATCTAATGAATAAGGTGCCTACCAAGGTACAATAAGCATACAGAACACCAAATAGACTGGCTCAGAAGAGAAAGTCCCCTCACCACATAATAACCAAAATACTAAAGGTACAGAATAACAAAAGAATATTAAAAACTTAAACAGGAAAAGACCAAATTACATACAAAGGCAGACTTGTTAGAATATCACCTGACTTTTCAGTGGGGATGCTAGAAGCTGTGTTCATTCCTGCTTATAATAACCAGACATTGGAAGCAACCTAGATATTCCTCAACTGATGAATGGATAAAGAAAATGTGGCATATTTATACAATAGAATATTACTAATCTGTAGACGAATTGCTAAACGGTGTTAGTAAATAAAAACCTGGAGCCAGATATAGAGGTGAAAACCTGAGAGATAAGATGAATAAGAAAAACAACACGCTAAGCCCCCCCCATTGACACCTCAGTCTCCAAAGGGATCTACTTTCTGTATACCCAAGACTGTATGTATATTTATGTTCTGCTATCACATTTGCTCTCTGACAAGCTACATCCCTTCCTCTTCCTGCCCAGCTCTGTCACTTCCTGTCTGTCTGTACAGACCTACAGACCTCCATGGTTAACTAGTGTTGGAATTTAAGGCATATGCCACCATGCCTGGCTCTGTTCCCAGTGTGGCCTTGAACTCACAGAGATTCAGACAGATCCCTGCCTCCCAAATAGGATTAAAGTCATGTGCTACCATTGCCTGACTTCTCTGTTTACTACAGTGGCTGGCTTTTTCCTCTGATACTCAGATAAATTTTATTGGAGGACACAGTATATTGGGGGACATAATACATCACCGCACTAATCTGTTTAAAAATTGAAATCATGAAATTCACAGGTATATCGATGAAACTAGAAAAAATAATCATTCTGAATCAGGTATCCTAGAACCATAAGGACAAATATGGTATATATTCATTTACATTAGCTAAGTCAATGAAAAGCAAGCAACAATGCAAAGAACCACACCGTTTAGGTATACAGCAAGCAAATGAGGAGTAGAACAGGTTTATCTTCCTAGGAAAGGGAAATAGAATAAATATAGGTGAATGGATTGTGAGAGGGGCTGGAATGGGAGAATCAAACATGGAGGTTAAGTGAAGTAAGGGTGAGGAGAGAATGCAGGGAGAGGTAGCCAAAGCTAAGTGTCATTTGAGGAGTTGTGTGGAAACCTAATTCAGTAGTAAACACTAAGCCAGCTACAAACCTTTTGATCTACCTGCAACATATGCTAGTGAAATAGTGGTGCAACCAACCAATATCTGATTGGACTTAAGACTTAATCTAAGAGATGGAACCAATGTATGATACTGCTCAGGTGGTCAAGTGCTCAGGTGACCAAGAAATTGAGAATAGATAGGCTAAGGATCTAGGAGAAAACCAAACACTATTGCTCTGTTAAAGGAATCTAGTAACTAAATGACTTCTAATGACATTCTGGTATACTCATAGATTAGTGCCTTGCTCAGTCATCATTAGAAAAGCTTCTTCCTGCAGTAGAACAGAACAAATCCAGAGATACACAGCCAGACAGTGTGAAGAATATCATTGACTTTTGGACATCAATTCTAAATTTCTCCATAAAATCCCTCCACACATGGTGCAGAGAACTCTGTGGAAGAGATGGCAGAAATAGTGAAAGAGCCAGAGGGGATGCAAATCACTAAGAAAACAAAGAAGGCCATCTAAGCACAGAAGGAACAAAGTATATATGAAGTCACAGAAACTGTGGCAGCATGTGAAAGGCTTGCATGTGTCTCTACCAGATTGTGTCCCAGCACTGAAAATATAAGTGGATACAAGCCCCCATCCCTAATCTGGAAGCTCTCTTTAACTGATAACCATTTACAAATTAAAAATACTCTTCTTCAGTTGACTCTCACCGGGCATACAAACCACTGTTATGTGCAGGTCCCACATCCAACAGCATGTGATCAACAGAAAATGAACTCAATGGCGTATTTGGGGCTTCTTTATGTCATAATATTTGTCAGGATATTTTTTTAATCTTGTAGATTCTTTGTGTATATATTATGGCTTCATGTTTTGTGTTTTTATGAGATTCCTGTTTGAGTGAGCTTGTGTGTTCTGCATCTTGTTGTGTTTTCTGCATCAATATATGTTTCTTATGCTTTTCCTTTGGTTGCTTTCTTCTGTTTGTTTTGTCCTATTTAGCTGTCTGGTATTGCCTTGTTTTATTTTATCATTATTCTTTTGATACCTGTTTGTTTTCTAAGGATAGAAATAATAGGTATGAATCTAGATGAGAGAGGAGTTAGGGGAGAACTCTGAATAGTTGTGGGAAGAAAAATTGTAAACATAATATTTGTATATAAAGGTGTATTTTCAATGAAAGAAAAAATAGAAAGAAAAAATAGATTTGTAAAACTTTTGTATTGAAAACTTCAATATCATATTCTTCAGTAAATATAGATAATAAAATTTATATTAAAATTGATTTTCTGGAGGGTAACAGATAAAAAGATTAATTTCAGACATTTCCTTGATTAATAATAACATTTCTGTGTTGCTTAAGTATTTTAAATTTTTTGATTCACTTCACATTTCTGAAGTGTACCTTTATAATAAAACACAATACAAAATTAATAAACATTTATTTTTTAAATGTTTTTATTAGAAAGTTGTAAATAGGTTTCACTTTTTAAGATGTATCATTTTTTCTCAATAAAACTGAAGTTTTCTTTTTGAAAAAAAGACAATGATTATAATGTTCCAAGATGAAAATCAGAAAGTTGAAGAGTATTGTATGACTAACCAAGACAGGAAGAGTATTTTTCATTTTTATTAAATGTTCAATTCTGTGTTTAATCTTAAAAAGGTCTGGATTTTATTAATTTAATGTATGTATGTGTGATGTGTGTGTGTGTGTGTGTGTGTGTGTGTGTGTGTGTGTGTGTGTGAGAGAGAGAGAGAGAGAGAGAGAGAGAGAGAGAGAGAGAGAGAGAGAGAGAAATAAGAAGGGGTGTCCCCAAATGCTAGAGGAAGGTTTGAACCCTGAGAACTGGAGTTCTATTTCATTGTGAGCTGCTTAGGTGCTGGGACCTGAATGTACAACCTCTAGAAGGAAGGAAGCACTTTAGCTGTTGAACCACTTCTCCAGCCCTCATCATTTTCATTAGTCTTATTTTCTGTATCATATTTGAGATACACCACAGAAGAATGTTGAAAAACAGAAGATGAAACTTTTCTTTATTTTGCTTGTAAATACTAATTTATTTTCAGGGCTTATTTTTTTGAATGACAATTAATTAATTAAGAATTAGTGTTTTTTTTTCTAATGGTGTCATGTATTTTAGGATATGTGAATATCTTCATTGGTTTTAATTTATTATGATTATTTTATTAATAGTATTGAATTACTTTAGGGGCTGTAAAGAATACTGATGGTTAAGAAAGCCTGGTGTTTTTCATGAGGACTCAGGTTCAGTTGAACTGTCTGAAACTCCAGCTCCAGGTGTCTAACATTTGACACCTCTGACTTCTAGGAGCACATACCTAAACACACACAAGTATAAACACATTAGCACACACTGAGACCAACACATGTACACATTCACATATATACTTTTACAATAAAAAATAAATATTTAAAAATAAATATAGAGCTATGTTAAGTATTTTCATATTTCATGAGAGTTATTGGTTACTTTGCAATCTTGGTTTTACTGACAAATTGTGGATAATTTAAAAAAAATGATTTTGCTTCAATATTTTAAGGATCCTGAATATGTTTTGTCATTTACAAGTCAGAAAACAAAATGATCCAATTTCCTCATCTATTTAATTTTTTTTTCTTTTCAAAATATAGTCATGCTCTCCATATTTAAAATAACCATTACCCTTAGCCTAGAAACCACTACCAATTATTAATCTGTCATTATCAACTCTGGGGAAAGATTAAAGGGATAGCAGAAATGTAGCTGATGGTTTTGGTTATCACATCTGTGGTAAATGATAAGCATGGCCTGAATCCATCATGAAAGATTAGGTAAATGTGAGAATATTATTGGTGTCATTTCCCAGCTGTAAATTCAAACTAGTCCTATGCTGGCATATCTAACCTTGGTCAGAAAATATATTTCATGGTTAGTAAACTAACACAGGTAATAAATTATAGTTATAAAGCTCATCTGCAATTGACTATTAGAAAAGAAAAGGAAATGTGGGTGAAATTACTGGGTTAATTGGGAAAAGATATGTGCCATCAAATTATATTGTGAAGAGAGCAATTAATGTGATACAAGTAATATGATTGTTATGAAATAAATTCTTGATAATTTCATCCAAAAAGTATTCCACAAGAATAGAATTTATGTCTGCTATGGTCCAGCCACTGGCTACTTAGGTTCAAAAGCTTTTATTCATTCTATCATCTTTAGAAACCATCACCAATAGTTAATTTCTTACATGATCGACTTGAGGTAGTAAGGTATTCACAGTGACAAGATGTGAACACAGGCATTTTGAAAATTTGGCTTATACTCATGCTACACAGAATATTCACTTCTAGAATTTTTATGTTTATAAATTATTATCATAGATGTATGCATACATAAAAATGGTCAGTAACTAGTTTAAGCAATGGTAAATGATTTTTCCATTACATTACATCCTTATTACAAAAATGAGAATAAAATGTGAGCTTTCCCTTATACTTGCTGTCATATACTTCTTAAAAATGTAGTTAAAATACTTCTTCTTCTCCATTACATCTGGCATAGGAAGCAATCCTTATATACAAATTTAAAAATAAATGTATTTATTTATTTTACACTCCAGCTGCAGTTTCCTCTCCCTCCTCTCCTTCCAGTCCCTCCCCCTTGGCCCCTCTGTTCCAACCCCCCAATCCATTCTCCTTCTGTTTCTATTTAAGAAAGGGCAGGTCATCCATGAGTATCAATAAAACATGGAATATCAAATTTCAGTAAGATTAAGCACCTACCCATGTATTAATGCTGGACAAGGTGACACAGTATGAAGAGTAGGGCACCAAAAGCCAGTAAAAGAGTCAGAGACAGTCCCTGTTCCTACTGTTTAGGAGTCCCATAGAGTACCAAGCTACAAAACTGCAATATATATGCAGAGTGTTTAGGTCAGCCCCATGCAGTCTCTCTGGTTGCTGGTTCATTCTCTGCGAGTCCCTGTGAGTCTAGGTTAGCTGATTCTATGAGTTTTCTTGTGGTGTCCTTGACCCCTCTGGCTCCTACTGCTCCTCTGAACTCCAACTAATGTTTGGCTGTGGGTCTGCATCTGTTTCCATTAGTTGCTGCATAAAGCATCTCTGATAATATTTGGTCTAGGCACCAATCTGGTCACAGGAGATGACCAGTTAAGGCTACATATCTGCCATTGTTCAGAGTCTTAGCTGAGGTCAACCTTGTAGATTCCCAGGAGATTCCCTTCTGCCACAATTTTACCTGACCCCAAATTGCCCCTCTGTAGACGAATTTCTAAACAGTCTTATTAAATAAGAAACACAGAGCCAAATACAGAGTTAAAGCCTAAGTTATCAGAGCAAGAGTCACAATTCCCTTTAACCTACCACTCGCTGCCGTCCTTCCCCTCAGAGAGAGACCTTCTTCCTGTGTGTTTTGTGTTTTATTGCTTTCCTGTTCTGCCTTTTCCTTGGTTCTAAGCCCAGCCACATGACTTCCTCTTCTCTGCCTGTCTATACACACCTTCTGGTCTCTATGGTTGGTACTGGGATTAATGACTCAAGGGTCATCATTCTTGGCTATGTTCTTGAGCACACAGAGACTCTGCCTGCCATGTGATCAGATAAAGGGCATGGACTACTACCACCTGACTTCTATTCCTGGCTAGTTAATGACCTCTGGTATCCAGGCACACTTTATTTATTAACATACAAATAAAATCACATTTCAGCATAATTAAAATATCACTACACTGTATACCTCCATTTACAGTAGTGTCTTTCAGTACTTTCCCTCTTTGTCCTCCCCCAAACTTGATTGTTCATGTCCCCATCTCCACTAGCCCTCAATCCACTCAAGAATTCTTTTTGGCAAGGAGTCGTGGCTCACACCTGCAATCATAGCAACTTGGGAAGCTAGGTCGCATATGTGCTTGAGAGTTAGGAGCCATCCTCCTGGGTATAAGGCTACTTATACACATTTTGATAAATGTATTTTACATGAATTTAAAATTTCACGAAGGGCAACATCTTTCCTTCACTATCCCAAAGTAACAGAAGAAACTTGGAATATCAAATAAGTTTTCATGCTATTCAATGAAGATAATAAATGTAAAAATGCATGTTTTCAGAAATCACATAATGAATATCTTTATTGCAAATTTAAATTAGACAATGTCAGTCAGCATTCTTTTTTCCTAAAACCAAGCATGAATTTATCCACTCAAGGTACAGTAAAATCTATTAGCAGAATATTTAGAAGGATATAGAAACATTATGGTAAATGGAAAAACTGCTGAAGCAATAAATTCATTAAGGACATAAGTTTGAGCAATACCTACAGTCATTAATGTAACTTATATTTTTAGATTATTATTTTAGACTTTTTTGTTTTATAGGCTTTCAGACTTCAACAGGTTGATGGAAACATCAGATCAGTAATTTCTAGGTAAAATTTTATTCATGTATTACAAGACTGCAGAAAAGACAGATCTGATGTTCCCATTATGCTTCCTTGTAATATTCCCAGTAAAGGTTCTCCAAATAAACATGGCATTGGAATACTTAGATGCAAGGAGTAAGAACCAGAAAGAAAAGTGCTAGGTTATCTTACTCACATATGGAATCTAAATTAAGTTCTCTCTGTATATGTTTGGTAGAATTTAAGGATATAATGGTGGCTGTTAAAAGCTAAGGAATGTTGGCAGGGAGAAGAAAAATAAAATTTGATCAGTGAGATCCAATTTATAGTTAGGAACAAAGTACTATGGTATATGTATCACAGTATAGTATGTACAGATATCAATTGTATACTATACAATTGTAAAACAAAAATATTTGAGAGATTTTATTATGCAAAAATGATAAATTTTGAGAAAACTGCATATATAAAAACTCATTTAATCTTATTATATTAAACACATATATCAAAACATGACATGGTAATACATGCAAACATATATTTTTAACATTCTTTTGTTTTGGTCAAAAAGAATAACCAACATGACTCCTCAACCATGATCTGAATAAGTATGAAGCCAGTAGACATTCCAAAGTGGATGGCAAAAATCCATGAGACCTCTATGTTGGAGAATATTATTTTAAGGTGTTTTACTTTTATTTATGTTGCATTTGTTTAACTCTGTGAAGCTGTGCTACTTTGCCTGTCTAACACCTGGTGGTCTAATAAAGAACTAAGTGGCCAATAGCAAGGCAGGAGAAAAAATAGGCAGGGCTGGCAGGCAGAAAAAGTTAATAGAAGGACAACCCTAGGAGAGGAGAGAAGAAGGAACCAAGAAAGAAGCGAGAGGAAACAAGGAGCCATCTACACAGCTACACAACCAGCAATGGAGTAAGAAAGGAAGTTATAGAAAAATAGAGAAAAGTAAAAACCTAGAGGTAAAATATGGACAAGTTGATTTAAATTAAATTAAAAGCTGGCTATCAAGAAGAAGCCAAATTAAGGTTGGGCATTTATAATTAAAAATAAGCATCTGCGTATGATTTATTTGGGAGATGGGTGGCAGCCACCTCCCAAAAAAAGAGTAAAAACAATCAATACCACCTTTAACATACACAAAGCACTACATATAACTAAGAGATGCAGAGAGTAGGGGAAGAGTACACACACTGGATATTCTAATACCAAATGGTCAGTCCTGAAAACACTGTCTTAGTAAATGTTCTATGTCTGTGAAAAGAAACCATGAATACTACAACTCTTTAAAGGAAAAGATTACATTGATGCTTGCTTACAGTTCAGAGATTAAGTCCATTATTGTCATGGTGGGAAGCATGCTAGCACATAGGCAGAAATGGTGCTGGAGAAGTAGTTGAGAACTAGCTCATTAAGAACATGAAAACAATGAAGACTGAGACACATTTTAGAAAATTTATGGAGAGATGATGATTAAATACAAAATAATATACCTTACCATGTCCTGTACAACTTGGAACCTTGACCTGATGGAGGCAAAGAGGGAATGAAAAATTCAGACACATACAACAAATGTGGGATCAGATGTGCTGTGCACACCTGAAGGAGCTGCATGAACTATGTATGTATTTACAAGCAGAACCTCAGGACTTTTATTATGTACAACACAGAGGAGGGGCTACCTAGTCTTTATAGCAGGTATCTCCTGGCCAGCAGTCTTAAGCTATAAACATTTGGGAGGAGGAAATTGCAGTTGCTAGCTTTTGCAAACAGAGAGCAATTGTTCATAAGCACACATACTTGTAAACACTGTCAATATTCACACTTGAACCACAGGAAGGCTTTGCTAATACAAGTCTGAACCATATGGCTTTATCATTTTCCTGTGGGAGTTAGACATTGGTCCTTAAAATGGTCATGCCCATGCCAACAATATACTTTCATTCAGGACTTCATTTGCTCCTTACTCACTCATGGCTTATTCAACTCCCCACAGTCCTGTAGTGGATGGTAGAACAGAATTAGAATGTACAATGAGAAAGCATTCCAAATCTGAATGAAATTTCAAGCTTGGCTAAATAAAAGAAATAGGGTATGTTATAATGTATGTAATGTATGTAATTCTGACTAAAATATGTTGGATAGATGATCTTTTCCAGTCATACCTATTAGGGAGGGATCGGTGGTGGCTGATCTTGGTTGTCAACTAGATTACACTTGGTAAGAGTGTAATCAATTGATGAATTACTTTTATTAGATTGGCCTGTGGGCATGTGGGGTATTTCCTTTTCTTTTATTTTCTTCTCTTTTCTTTTCTTTTTGTTTTTCAAGACAGGTTCTCACTATGTACCATTGGCTCTCCTGAAACTCAGAGATGTCTACCTACCTCTGCATCCCAAGTGTTAGGATTAAAGGCATGCATTACTTGTTATGCCTAGCATGTGGGGCATTTCCTTTTTGTTAATTCATCAAGGAGAGCTCCCTCACTGTGAGTGGTGACACCTCTGGTAGGTGGCCCTGAGTTGTATATGAAAAGTAGCTGAGCAAGTTAGAGGAAGCAAGCCTGTCTGCAGTGTTCTTCAGTAGTTTCTGCTTTTTGCTTCTGTCTTGGAGTTGCTTCCTTTACTTCCTTTTGATGATAAAGTGTGAGCTGCATGTAAAATAAACCCTTTCTTCTAAGTTATTTTTGGTTATGATGTTCATCACAGCAACAAAATTCAAACTAGAATAGAGGTTGGTACTTGAAGTGTGGTATAAGTGTTCTTTACTTGAATGTCATAGCTAGGCTTACTATTGCTGTGATAAAGCATCACGACCAAAAGCAATTTAATGAGGAAGGGGTTTATTTAACTCACAGTTCATTGTAATAATTCATCATGAAAAGCAGCAATGGTAAGAACTGAAGATGGGTAACAACCTGGGGATTAAAAGTTGATGCAAATGCCACAGAAGAACATTTCTTGTTCAGTCTGATTTCTTTTCTTTTTTTTTCTGGTTAATTTTTTTCTTTTTTTATTATTATATTTGTGTTTTAATTTTACACATCAGCCATGGGTTCCCCTGTCCTCCCCACTCCGGCCCCCACCCCCACCTTCCCCCCATCCCCTCCCCTCCATTCCCATCTCCTCCAGGGCCAAGACTCCCCTGGGGATTCATTTAAACCTGGTGGATTCAGTACAGGCAGGTCCAGTTCCCTCCTTCCAAGCTGAGCAAAGTGTCCCTGTGTAAGCCCAAGGTTCCAAACTGCCAGCTCATGCACTAAGGACAGGTCCTGGTCCCACAGACTGGATGCCTCCCAAACAGTTCAAGGTATTCAGTTGTCTCACTCATTCAGAGGGCCTGATCCAGCTGGGGGCTCCACAGCCTTTAGTTCATAATTCATATGCTTCCATTCATTTGACTATTTGTCCCTGTGCTTTTTGCAATCTTGGTCTCAACAATTCACACTCTTACAGTCCCTCCTCTTTCTCGACAGTTGGACACCTGGAGCTCCACCTGGGGCCTGGCTGAGTATCTCTGTATCCACTTCCATCAGTTATTGGATGAAAGTTTATATAACCCAGGACCACCAGCCAATGGATGGTACCACCCACAATCAATCAATAATTAAGAAAATGCCCTACAGCCTGATCTTATGGAAGCATTTTCTCAATTGAAGTTCCTTCATTTCAGATAACACTAATTTGTGTCAAGTTGACATAAAATTAGTCAGCACTACTTATTCCTTGTCAACTTGACACATGAATACATTCCTCTTAAGCCATAAGCTTTTCTTTCTCATCCTTCCCTAAGACTACACATTAATATCAACATTATCACTATAACTATATTCATCCCGTACCCAATATGGAACAGTTTTTTGTACACTATGAAAATGTATTATTCTCATTGTTAATAATAAAGCTGATTGGCTCATACCCAGGCAGGAAGTATGGGCAGGACAACCAAACTAAAGAAGGGAATAGAGAGCAGAGTTAGTGGAAGCTGCCCAAGAAGCAGGATGTTGGAGGACCAGTAAGCCAAGGACCATGTAGCAATAAATAGATTAATAGGAATTGGTTAATTTAAATATCAGAGCTAATTAATAATAAGCCTGAGCCATCATGCAAACAATTATAATTAATATAAGCCTCTGTGTGATAATTTGGAAAGTGGCTACTGGGTATTTGGGAATTGCTGGTGGGACAGATACTGTGCTCAATTTACACTTACCTGCAAAGAATATATTCTAAGACCCTTGATGGATGCCTGAAACCATATAAAATTATCCCAAACATATACTATGCTTTTTCTTTCTGTATATATGAGATATGATACTTTACCTCATATATTGAGCAATCTAGATATTAGGCACAATTTTTAGCAATATAAAATAACTACAGAAGGCGGAACTATTTGTTCTTCCCATTTTCTTTGTATATAATTTTAGACTATTTTTTTCTTACAAAATGATATTGATCTTTACCAAATGATTAGATGGAAACTATATTATTATTAAAATTACTTATCATGGACAAAGAAATTGGTGAACTTTTGCTATTTTCTTTTTTTTATTAGTTTAGAATTTGTTCCAATTCTATTTGTATCCTTTTCACCCTACTGACATTGTCCTTTAATGCACTATATTTTCAAGATTCATTATATTCCAATTTAACGATTTTTTTTTTAATTTTTCTATGTTTTTTGTTCCACAGACAAAAAGTACTTATCAAATTCATTACAATGAAAAGATCACCCTACACTTTCTTCTAAGAGTTTTTTTGTTGCCTCTTTAGATATTTGAAACATTTGGTTAACTTTACATAGGATAAAATTTAAGCATCTTATTTTAATTAAATTTCTTATTTAGTTAGTTGGCTAACTAGCTATGTATGTGTTTGCATCTAGTTATACCTCTTTCCTAATAACATATTTGGGAAGACTAATCTAACAAGCAGCATATACTTTTAGTTTATGAAAGGGAAAAAAATTCTAAAAGAAATGTATGAGCACTTTAAGTCACCCTGTCAGAAAATCACTGGATTGGTTGATTTGAAATGTGTCAGTTATACTCAATGAAATTACACAAATATTTAATTAGGAAATATTTAGGTCTTACTTTTAGTGTAAGCGTGGGTCAGGTTATTGCTGTTAGGTTCTTTTTCTCTTTTATACTTTTGGGTTTTTGGAGGACCTGCCACCCAGCTCCCAAGTAAGTCACACGTGGAGACTTATTCTTAGTTATAAATTCCTGACCTTAGTTTGGCTTGTTTCTTGCCAGCTTTTCTTAACTTAAATTATCCCATCTACCTTTTGCCTCTAAGATTTTACCTTTCTCTATTTCTGTATATCTTCTCTTTCCTTCTTATCCCATGTCTGGCTGTGAAGCTGGTTGGTTGATCCCTTCCTTTTTCACTCCTTGATCTTTCTCTCTTTCTCTGCCTGGCAGCCCCACCAATATTTTCTCCTGCCTTGATATTGTCTGTTCATCTCTTTATTAGACCAATCAGGTGTTTTAGACAGGCAAAGTAACACAATTTCACAGAGTTAAATAAATGCAACAAAAAGGAATACAACACAGCCTTGCATCATTAAACAAATATTCCACAGCATAAACAAATTTAACATGCCTTAAATAGTATTCTGTAACAGGTTACTCCATGTCTCTGGCCACAATTTAATCACCAAAAACATAGTTTACAATATTTTCAGTGAAATTCCTAACTTTCATCAATTAATATTGAACTCAGTTCCAAGAGCTCTGTAAGTTATGTCCTGCCTAACATTTCCACTCTCTGCCCAGCCTTATCACTTCCTGTCTCATGTCTGTATAGACCTCCAAACCTATATATTAGCTATCATAAGTTATATGGTTGTTCCATCCTCTAATCTTCAGAAAAACTTTATTTGTCAAAACACAAACAAAATATCACAACATTTCCCCATTTTTGTCTAAAATAAAAAGAGAAGGTAATATCTAACATAGAAAACTATATAAAATCAGTATAACTAAAACTATATATAAATATATACAGCTAATAATTATATCAACAATATCTAGTTCATAAAATTTGACAAATTCAGAGAAAATACTCCATATCTATCCTGTCTTGGTGAGTCCAAAGTATTGTATCTAATTTACATTCTATCCTAACTTGCATTATAAACAGAAACCTATCTTTTGATGTCATACAAATCCATACACTTTACACTTCTTTAGTTTGTTTTCTGAATTAGTTAACAAGGAAAACTATAACTATACCCATCTAGTCTTCAACTCCCTCAGAGACCTGAGAAGAAAATAATATTAACTGACTAAACAGGAAGTGCAGAGAAAATGATATAAAAAAGTATGAGAAATGACAGAAATAGCTGGCTGCCTGAACCTGGACAGTCACCCAAGTTTTCTCTATAACATTGGGTTATAACATTCCTCTATAACATTTTTGGCCTACAGGATTAGAATATAGGACAAACTTTTCTATGAAGCAGGAAGCTGCCCTATCTTGTCTTGGGAAAGTTTGGCAGGCTTCCATTTGTGTCATGTTTGTCCAACTTAGATAGCACACTGTCTGCAATTGAGGCCCAGGGGCTAACTTTTTCCACAAAGAACGTAAATTCCATATGAAGTTTCTTTGATGCCCATCATCTTCTCTGAAGAAGACTGGTGCTGTGAGGAGCAAACATGTCTCATTATCATTTAAAAAGAGAATCTATATTATTAAAACATCTTAAATGCCATATTCCATAGCTCTCTGAGGTGTTTAAAGATGACCTCTCTACCTAATATATATATCTGTTTGAACTAGAAAACATACCAAATATGACTACAATTTTTATTGTAGTAGATGACTAACTACTAACCTACATTTGTTTATTATTCTAAATAGATTGTAATAGTAACTTTCAAGGACTATAAATCTGCATTACATTGTTAAATGAGCCTTATAGGTACAATACCTTGAACAAAAGTAGAAATGTATGTACAGTGTGTTCTAACAATATAAACTCAAATTTGTATTAATATACAAAAATCCAAGCCAATGTAAAATATTTAAAACCAGTAGTTGATTTTTTGGTTTAAAAGAAGATTCAATAATCCCCTTTTTATACTATCATATCTATATCCCCTCTTTTCCTTTTTAAAGCAGAAACCCTAAATCTAATCTGCTTTGTTCAGCTTTTTTTCTTGACCATTACCAATAACAATTTGTAACCAACCACCCTAAACAATGACAAATATCCATAACCCACTGAATGACCAAAAATCTCCAGACCCAACTCTTGGGAATGTGGGTGTTGTTTTCTTAAAATTACTTCCTGCTATCTGAGGGTGGTGGAATCTTTAGGGGACCCTGATAAAAAGATTAGGATAATTATCAAGTCCTAGGAGATGTAGCTTTATTATTTGTTGTCTAGTCTCTGCATAATGGGAAAATGCAGGGCTTATCCCAAGTCCTAGCAAGAGTACTCTGTTAGACTGAACCATCTCAGCTAGTCCTCTTATTACTGTCTTGAGCAATTTGTAGTCTAAAGCCAATCTTTAAAAGGTATTTGTCAGCTTAGTGGCATTATCATATTTCTGGTAGAATCGTCATTGTGGGTCCCGATACTTCTTTGGAGACTTCAAAGGTTGCTGTTAGGCATGGTCATGGATCACAGCAGAAAACTTAAACATTTTAACTGTCATCAGATGCAGCAAATCTCGAAGAGGTTAAAGGATCAATATTTGTTATGGACATACAGAATACAAAAACTTAATTCTTAATTACCTGATAGAGACTCAAACCTGAAATCATGTGCAGGTACCTAGATAAATCCTTTTTCTAGAATTAGTTAGTATTCTATATGACAATTAACAACATGACAAAAAGTTTAAAGTATTAGTCTTACAAATTTTGAGATAACATTTATACCTTAATAAATGTGTTAGTCAAAATAAAACCAATATTTTATGAGAATAATGGCAATAAAATAACCTCTGTATTTTGGTTTTTCTTCTGTCCCATATCAGGTGGCTCTTCTGACATGAGACAGAGATTTTGGAATTTCTTTTAACAGACATGCTTGGGTTTAGAGAAGGAGAGAAGCACACTCAAATTCCAAAGCCAGCCTTGATATGAATACATGATGTGATGCTGCATAATCCAACAATAGTTGTCTAACAAGGAATAGACCAAAAATTCAGTAGTTGTTCAATCTATGAGGCTAGATGTCTTGACAGTCTGAAACTGTGTCTGGAATCAGATTGGTGACTACCCTACTTCTCATCATAGAACCTACATCCAGTAACGATGGAATTGGTTGAATAGAGGGAGGAGCAAGTGGTGTCAAGATCATGATGGGGAAAACCACAGAGACAGCTGACACAAGCTAGTGGAAGCTCAGACAGCTGGGGAACAGGCATGGGACCACACTAGGCCCCTTGAATGTGGGTGGGAGTTGTGTTGCTTGATATGTTTATGGAGCCCCTGGTAGTGTGACCAGGACTTACCTCAGGTACATGAACTGGAATTTTAGAGCCCATTCCCTATGGTGGGATACCTTGCACAGCCTTTATGCAGTGGGGAGGGGCTTGGTCCTGTCCCAACTTGGTAAGCCAACCTATATTGATTACCTCCTATTAGAAGTGGGTGAGGGTTGAAGTAGGGGAAAGGTAGGGGGAGTGGAGAAGAGAAGAGAAGGAGACCTGTGGTTGGTATGTAAAATGAAAAAATAAATAAATAAAAAAAGATAAGTAATATACTTAATATATGTTATATTTATTTCTATGATCACTAATTATATATATATATATATCACTAATATATAATCATATATAATTATCATCACTAATACAGTAATCCAAAATATTTTATTGATCCCAAGCTAGAACTCTATATTAATTAAATAACTTCACACTTTTATTTCCCAGTACCTGACAATGACTTTGCATTTTCTGCATCTGAAAGCAGGACTATTCTAGGCACATTACAAGAGTATGTTCAGATACTTACCTTTTGTGTGTGAACATTTCAAAACACATGTGATTTTGAAATCCTGATATTTTTTTTGAACATATGTCAAGTCTTTTCATTTAAATCGAATAACAGTTGGAATAATAGTTTAATAATATTCCATTTAACTATTACATGACATTTTGTTTATTCACCTATCCTAAATATCACACTCATAATGATTGCACAATTTTATATTTCTACCACCTAAACACAAATATTTCAGTTTCTTAATATCCTTCACCAGCAATTTTTTCAGTTATTTTGTAGTTGTCATTGTTATGTATAAAATGGGGTCTTCTGATTGTGATTTTTAGATGACTAATTGTTAGAAACATTGAGCATATTTATGTGTACTAATTGGGCATTTGCATGTCATCTGTGGGATAATTGTTGCTTAAATCATTAACCCATTTTTATGCTGTGATTCTTTTTTGGAATTTTATTTCCTTATGTATGCTGGGCAATATCCTCTAATCAAACATGAGACATGTAAATATTCTTCCCCCTATTCTATGAGTGACATTTTAAGGCTGTTGGAATTATCATATGGCAGAGAAGTTTTAATTTTTATACAGTCTTATCTATTTTTTATTTGTATAATGTGATACCAGTGTCACATCTAAATGATTATTTTTCCATCCTATGTACAATGTTATAAAGCTTTCAGGCTATGGTCATATCTTAAAATTGTTAAGAATTTGCTCTTTACTATGAATTTGATCCATTTTTATTTCTTTCCTATATATTATAAAGTTGTTTCTGGATTTTTTTCATATGAGTATATGGTTTTACTCTCATTTTCTAAAATTGATTGTCCTTTCCCCCCACTCAATTATCTTGGCATACTTTTCAAGTTATTTGGCTAGAGAGATTGCTCCATGGTTAATAACACTTGCTCCTCTTTTAGACCATCCAGGATCCATTCATAGCACCCACATGGTAGTTTACAACTCTTATATTCCAGTTGCAGAGGATTCAGCACCTTCTGGCCTCTACAGCCACCATGTACACACACAGTGCACATACATCCATGCAAGCAAAATACTCATACACATAAAATAAAAATTAAAAAGTAGCAATTTGACAGTAAATAAATTGTTTTTCTTCTAACATTTCTATACTATTCCATTGATCAATGTGCTTCAGTTTGTGCTAAGATGATACATTTTTATTATTGTTGCTTTGTAGTAAATTCTAAAGCATAGAATTATGAATTCTTTAATCTGTTATTCTTTTTTCTCATTTATAAGATTTTGAGATATCAAAGTGGAAAGAATGGAATGCAATTAACAGGATCTTATTGAAAAGACAGACAGGTGTTTTAAGAGTCTCAGAAGACATTGCCATGTTTTCAATTCTAAGTTGGACACCAAGTATCAAAATCACCAAAGGGGAAAAGGGTTACCACATCCAGGTCACACTTCCATCAGTGAAAGCCTCTTTGTATTAGAGTTTGCAGTAGCACAAGAATTCTAAGGACTGAGGAATACATGGAAGTAAGAGAATTATGGTAAGTATTTGGGATAGAAAAAAAAAAAAAAACTTTTCCAAATGCAGAGGAGGATAGAGATGACCTACTCCAAGACTTCAAAAGCAGATTTTTTCATTAAGAATGACTGTCTATGGATCATTGGAAGGAGACACATGACATCTATTTTCTCATACCAGTAAGTGCTCCAAACTCCACAAGATTTGAGGAAAAGAAAGCTTAGGGGACCAGGAGATCCCAGCTGGATCAAGAGCAGAAAGGGAGAACGAGGAATAACAGACCATTATAAATGAAGACCACATGAGAACAGGATTAGGCAGATTGCTGGAGAGGTCCCCCCAAATCCACAATGATACATCCTCTGTAGACTGTTGGCAATGGTCAAGAGAAAGCCTGATCTGACCTAGTCCGGTGATCAGATGGCTAAACACCCTAACTGTCATGCTGGAACTCTTGTCTAATAACTGATGGAAGTGGAGACAGAGATCCTCAGCCAGGCCCCAGATGGAGCTCCAGGTGTCCAACTGTCGAGAAAGAGGAGGGTCTGCAAGAGTGTGAATTGTTGAATCCAAGATTGGAAAAAGCACAGGGACAAATAGCCAAACGAATGGAAGCACATGAATTATGAACCAAAGGCTGTGGAGCCCCCAGCTGGATCAGGCCCTCTGGATAAATGAGACAATTGAATAGCTTGATCTGCTTGGGAGGCGCACCCAGTCTGTGAGACCAGGATCTGTCCTTAGTGCATGAGCTGGCTGTTTGAAACCTTGGGCTTACACAGGGACACTTTGCTCAGTCTGGAAGGAGGTGACAGGACCTGCCTGTACTGAATCCACCAGGTTTAAATGAATCCCCAGGGGTGCCTTGATCCTGGAGGACATGGGAATGGAGGGGAGGTGCTGGGGGAAAAGTGGGGGTGGGGGCGGGAGGGTGGAGGACAGGGGAACCCATGGCTGATGTATAAAATTTAAAACACATAATAATAAAGAAAATAAATTTAAAAAAAAAGAAAGTGCATAGAACTAAACCAGCTCCAAAGGCTACAAAATGATCAAAACAGCTTGGAGCACTTACTGTTATTCTTTTTTAAAAGTTGGCATATTTTGAATTCCTTGGCTTTATATGAACATTAACATATTGTGCTGGCTAGTTTTTGTAGACTTAATACTAGCTAGAGTCATCTGAAAGGAAAAGACATCTTTCAATGATTGCTGTAGAAGGGAATATAACATTGGGGTTGTGCTACCCCTGGGCAGGTGGTCCTGCTTGGTATGAAAAAGCAGCTTGAGCCAACCATAAGAGCAAGACAGTAGTCAGCATTCCTCTGTAGTTTCTGCTTTATTTCTTGCCTGTAAGTTCCTGTCTTGGTTCCCCTCAAAGGACTGTAACCTCTGATATACAAAACAAATTAGGCCAGGCAGTGGTGGATGTAATGATCTAGAGAGTTAAAAATGTAAGAAGGGTTGGGAATAATATGGCAAGTCTAGAGAGATCTGTCATTAAAGCACTTGCGCTTATTGGAAAGGATACTATATTGGCTCCCACCACATACTGAGTATTTCACAATTGCCAGTAACTTCGGCTCTAGAGGACCTAATGCTATCTTCTGGCTTCTGTGGGTACCTGTATGTATGTATGTACACAAACACATACATATAAATGGAAATAAAGATAAAGAGAAGAAATTCATGTGACAAAATATACAACTCTACCACAGTAGGGTATCAGGGATCTGAGTTCATTGTGGAGAAAATAATAAGGTGCTAATAAATGAATTAAATAGTTAGTTGTATGAGAAAGGTAATAGCCATTTGAAGACAGGGAAGAACATGTACCTCAGAGGACAATCATTGACATCACCTTATGAGTGTATAATGAAAATGTGATATATTTCCTATCATGCCTAACTATTGCCAATATATTAGGGCAATACCTACTTTCCCTTGGATGGCAAAATTTTCATTTACTTTATGAAGGACACCCACTGCAGTCCTGAACTGTTCCTCTGTTCATTGTTGCTCTCTAGATCACTATAGAGTTTTTGAGCTTTGAGGAAAGATTTAAGATATTTCACAGACTCAAAATTGAAATAGAGTAAATTTTATTTGGCATGGGAAAAAAAAGGAATCTTTATTTCACAGTCAACTAGGTCTTTCTGACCCAAGGCAAAAGATTTCTGCAGACTCGCTGAGTCAATAAATACAATAAACAACTTCAATTAAAAAAAAAAAAAAAACATTCTACTGCTTGTCACTGTTGTTACCTGGAATGTATAACATATGTAGCTGGCCACAAACCAATGTCATTATAACAACCGGTTTTCTATAACTTCCTTTTGTGTTATGTTTCATATACATAAACATACCAGACCCCTAGGATACCATTGGGTGAGTGCTACATCTCTTCTTTAAGTTATCTGTCTCATATTGGCTCAGATAATGTCTTGTTCTCATATTAGTCACTTTCAATCTACCTTAATGTTGTCAACTTCTGATAATCTTTCAAATCTTTGACAATCACCACCTTCCAGGCAAGTTCATTTATATCTTTGAATGTCTTGAGTCAATGGGGAAACAGAGTAAGAAGCATTGAAGGAAGAGGTATTTTCCACTATGTCTAAATTTATCTATTATCCTATAATACATTAAACAACAAGTATCTCCAATTTATTTTTCAAAAACTCCCTGAGAAGGGGATAGACACTGTAATACTGCTATGCAACCTCTTTAAAAATGTACTGAAGCATTATTGATTTGTTCAAGTTTTGAGACATATAAACACAATTGTTTAGCTAGATTATTTTTCTATATTAACAAATTCTGATCTGATTCTCATTTTTTCCCATGTAATATTAATGTTTGTTGTTGACTCACACTGTGCTTATTTCAGCATCTTATTTAAGTCTGGCATCTTACTCTATGTATCTATTTGTCTTTGCAAAGAAATAAATCAGCAAGGTGCTTGAAAATCATAAAGAGTATCTGACATATAAACAAAAAGAAAGAAACTCATGAAATCCAAAAAGACCTGAAATTGTGAAGGCCTCTAGTACCTATGGATACCTGGTAAACACATTAAACAGTAACAATGTTGGAAAGCTGGTGGCAGGTTTTTTTTTCCCCCAAAAGGTAAATGTTAACTTATCATATGAAAGGTTTCATTAAGAGGGAGAAGGATATGATAGAGATAAGTAGAGTGCCTCCATGAGAAGGATGAGGGAAGGGCATCAAATGAGCCTCTTTGATGAGCACCCTTCAAATTATGTCAGTGTGTAAATCTCACTGAGGTATATCCATACTAATCCTAGAACAAAGGCAAGTAGACTGACATTTTATAATCACTTACAGGAAGAGGGCCTATGCTATAACAATGGGGTATCAAGGTAAGAAGAACTGCAAGTGACCTAAAGCTAAATAGAATTCCTAGAGGGATGGATGGCCTAAGGAGAGTGAGCACAGGAGAGACTAGAAACTGCTTTAGGGCAAGGAACTATGCACATGTGTATCTTGAGGTGAATAATCTACACTAGTCAACTAAAACAAAAACCAAATAAAACAGTCCTTTGGAAACTGAATATGAGTTGGGCCTCAATGATGGGCATGCAATGTCTAGCTGGACATCTGTAGCTGGTTTTTGTTCCAAAATGAGTGATATTCTACATGTGACCAATTGTGACTTCTCATACATGGTCTCTTGGCAGTTTAAAGGCTTGGGTCTATAACATCAAAAAGCTGCTCAAAACCTATTCTCCATACTTTAATATTTTGAAAGAAATTTTCCTCTCTCCATCTAGACTTTCTACATATGTGCTGGTTACTTTATATATGACAGAGGCAGAACATTTTTCACCATAATTAAAATGATAAATTATTAAAGTAAATTATTTGAATACTCCCCCTCTTAAAAGTAATTACTACCTGACTCTGGGAAAGCTTACTACTTCCCCTAATCTGGACCAAACCTTCTCTGTTCCATGTCTTCCAGGCAAGTGATCCAACAGTGACAAATGTCACTTATGGGAGAACTTCTAGTGGTGCTCCAATAATTACATTTTTTGTCTTCTTGGAGTAACTCTTGTTAAGTCCCTCATGAAGCTAGTTTCTTTTTTTTTTTAATTGTACAAAGGATGGTATTTTTATTATTATTAAGAGATTTTCTATTCATTTTACATACCAACCACAGAGTCCCCTGACCTCCCTCCTCTCGCTCCCCAGGCTTTCCCTCCAACCCCACCCATTCCCACCTCCTCCAAGGCAAGGTCTCCCATGGAGAGTCAGCAGAGCCTGGCACATTCAGTAGAGGCAGGTCCAAGTCACTCTTTCCTGCACCAAGGCTGTGTAACGTCTCCCACCATAGGCACTAGGCTACAAGAAGCTGGCTCATGGACAAGGGACAGGCCCCAATCCCACTGCCTGCCCCCCCCTAAACAATTCAAGATAAACAACTGTCTATCCTATCTAGAGTGCCTAGTCCAGTACCATAGGGATTCCTCAACTATTGGTCCACAGTTCATGCATTTCCACTAGTTTGGCTGACCATCTCTCTATATTTTCCCATGATTATCTCAATATCCTTTGCTCATATAATCCCTCCTCTCTCCCATCAGTTGGACTCCTGGAGCTTGGCCTGGTGCATGACTATAGATCACTCCATCCACTTCCATCAGTTATTGGGTGAGGGCTCTATGATGACAGTTAGGGTATTCAGCCATCGGATCACCAAAATAGGCACCCTCTTGACTATTGCCAGTAGTCTAAGGTGGGGTCATTCTTGTGGATTCCTGGGAACTTCCCTAGCACCCTGTTTCTCCCTATTCCCATATGTCTTCATTTATCATGATATCTCTTTCCTTGCTCTCCCACTCTGTCCCTGTTCCAGCTCAAACCTCCCATTCTGCTATGTTCTCATCCCCCATCCCTTGCCCTCTATTGGACCACTCACCCACAGTTCACTCATGTGACCTCATCTATTTCTTTTTCACTGGGCAATCCATGCATCCTTCTAGGGCCCTTCCTGCTAGCTAACCTCCATGAAGCTGTATGTTGCAGTCTGGTTATCTTTTGTTTTACATCTAGTATCCACTCATGAGTGAGTAGAAACATAATAAAGGCAATTTATAGCAAGCCAACAGCCAAGATTAAATTAAATGGAGAGATACTCAGAGAGATTTCACTAAAATCAGGAACAAAAGAAAGCTGTCCACACTCCCGTATATATTTATATAATATAGTACCAGAAGTTCTAGTTAGATCAATAAAACAACAAAAGGAGATCAAAGGGGTACAAATTGGAAAGGAAAAATCAAACTTTCACTACTTACAGATGATATAATTGTATACATAAATGACCCCAAAAATTCTACCAGGGAGCTCCTACAGCTGATAAATTCCTTCAGTAAGGTGGCAGGATACAAGATTAACTTAAAAAAAAATCAGTAACCCTCCTATATACAAATGATAAAAGTGCTGAGAAAGAAATCAGAGAAACATCACCATTTACAACAGCCACAAATAATGTAAAATACCTTGGGGTAACTATAACTAAGCAATGGAAGGACCTATATGATAAGTACTTTAATTCATTTTGCCTACTCTGAATATGTTTACTTCTAAGGAAAGTTAGAATACCATAATGAACTGAGTTGGGGAAGTATATGTTGGATTGTCAAAATATTCATGTAGCTTAAGGTTTAGTAAGAGCAATAGTTACAATGTATGGAAAAGTATGACACACACAAAATAGTCTCTACTACACGGAGTAGAAAGCTTTGTGCCTACAAGCAGGACCTAGAAGACCATGTTTAACTGAACTGCTTCATTTTTCTTTGTATTTTAAGGTTTTCCCCTTTACTGTGAATATCAAACATTTAAACATATTTTAAAATAATAAAAAGAGGCTACATGAGGGTATTTATCAAAACATCGAAAAATATTAGGCAGGCAACTGATGCAAAAGAAAAATGATCATAGTTGAGAGAGAAACCAGACAAAACTAGTAACTTGGGAAGAAATGATAAGAAAAAATATTTTCTTTCAAAGAAATAAGGCAGTTTGATGTTTTCAACTATGCTAGACAGATTTTCAGTGAAGGTCTTTTTCACAGGTCTTACTTTTCACAGGAGTAAAATCTAAGGCTAAACTATAAATGAGAAGGTAAGTGTTCAGGAGTCCCTAAATAGATAATTGTTTAGTAAGTATGTAAAGGAAGAGGTTTCTTTATATTTAATGTTTAGTTTCAGCTCATAGGCACTCCTAGAAATATCTCTTTAAACATTAGTTATATATAAAAGGAAGTGTTAATTACTTTTCTCATTGCCATGTCAAAATGTCATTAAACACCATTATAAAACATTTTAGGGAATTAAGAAGTTATTTGGTCTTACAGTGTAAATGGATATGGATATACTCTAATATAGTGGGAAGGTATGACAAACACTGAGGTAGCTAATCACATTGAATATGTATTCATAAAGCAGAGAGAAAGAAAGAGAGAGCAGAGGGGGGAGTACTTAATATTTATATAAACAGACTTCCCTGATGTAATCAAGTTCCTGATGAAATGGATTCATGAGGAATAGTTGACAGGAAATATACTAGAAGGAAAGAATTATAAAAAGTTACAACAACAAGAAAATTGTTACAAACTCCTTGGATGAGTTGAGCTATCAAGAATCAGAATGGCATCCACCATGTTTAGAATGCAGGTCTCTGTATTCACTTAGTGTTCAGGTTTTTTTTTTTTCTTTTTAAAATTATTGTGAAACACAAAAGACTTTTTATAACATTGAAGATTAACTCCTTAGTGACTGGCCTAACATTTTCAAATCTTTCATCTAAGAGTCACATCCATATAATAACCTAAAATTTAAAAGCTGAATACAGTATGTCCTGTCATTACCTTCACTGGAGAAAACAGGACAGTTAAAAGTGAACAGTTCCTAATTAATATCCTCTTCCCAGTGCCATAAGAACAAATTACCTAAATAAAAAATTAATCATGATGATGCTAAAGTCAATAAGCTCATCAGTTTTACAAAGCAAAGATATGTCAACAGATAAGATCTGCAAATCAATTTCTGTAATGAAAATTGTGTAAACAAATTTGTATTTATTGCTGATGTAATTTTGATTTCCCAATTTTGTGACCCTGAATGAATGCTTACACGTGGATACTATGAATGACTATTAATTTAACGCAAAAAACAAGACGAGGTGTGTGACAAGAAAAAGTGTAATGCCAGCTATAAATTTATCATGATATAGAATATATTTGAATATAGTCATTTATCTCAGATACAAATTTAGTCTCTTCACACACCATAGACACACACACCATAGACACACACACACACACACACACACACACACACACACACACACACACACACACACACACTATACATCCAGGATGGTATGATAAGAAATTGATATTGTGCATTAATTTATAAAGAAGAGCAAAGACAAAGGGGAATAAAGAAGTCAATGCCTATTAAAGGAACAAGAACTTTTTACAATTCTAGATTTATAACATAATAACCAAATACAATGTACTGTCCATATTTTTTATAAATGTTTTCCCTAGAGTTTTACAGCTTTAGTTCATTAATTAAATTAGAACTTTTGTCTATGCTTTAAAATATTTCACTTTACTTTAAATTATGTTTCTGTGTGTGTTTGTGAACACATATACAAGTACCAGCAGAGGCCAGAATAGAGCACTGGATCTGCTGGAGCCAGAGATTCAGGTGGTTGGGATCCACCCAACTTGTAGACTAGGTAGTGAACTTGAGTCTTCTGTAACAGTGGTATGCATTCATAAAAGTGGAGTCATCTCTCCAACCCTCTATTTTTATATTTGCTTTGTAAAAAGGACTCACTAATGTGATGATATAGTGTGTATCAAATAAAGCTTGCCTGAAGATCAGAGGACAGAACAAGCTACTAGATTAAACATAGAGGCCAGGCAATGGTGGTACATACCTTTAATCCTAGCACTCAGGAGGCAGAAATCTGTTTGGATACCTATGAGTTCAAAGCCAGCATGGACTACATGAGATTAAATCAGTCTCAGAGAGAAACAGCCAGGCAGTAGTGGCACACATCTTCAATCTCAGTACTTGGGAATCACATGCCTTTAGTCCCAGCACTTGAGATTTCATGCCTTTGCTTGAGAAGCACACATACCTTTATTCCTAAGAAGTGATTGCTGGGCAGAGAAAGGTATATAAGGCATGAGGAGACAGGAACTAGAGGCTTTTCAGGCTGAGGAGTCCTAGAGATAAGACATGGCAGTGGCTTGTTCCTTTGTCTCTGATCTTTCAGCCTTTACCCCAATATCTGGTCCATTTTTAAAGATTTTTTTTAAGCAATCCATGTAACACACTTCATTGTTTCATGTGTGGCTGTTCAATTTTCTCCTCATTTTTGGTTCTGTCTCTCTGAAGAATCCATACTGCCTTTGTGGTGGTTAATTGTGATGGTAAATATCAACTTTGTGATGGTAATGGTTAACTTTGTGATGGTAATTGTCAACTTGACAGAATCTAGTATCACCTGGGAGTTAAGCACCTATTCATTTCTGAGGGGGGGTTATTTTTAGTGCATTAATTTATATGCAAAAACTGGTCTTTACTATGGGCAGGAATCTTCCCTCAGCAGGAGATCTTACCCTGTTTGAAATGCAGAAAGCAAGCTAAACACCAGGTTATATCCATTACTGTCGGCTTTCTGGCTACAGACACATTGTGACCATCTGCTACAATCTCATGCTGCCATGCTTTCTCACCTTAGAGTGAGCTAAAACAGATCATTTCTCCTTTAAGTTACTTTTGTCAGAGTACTTAATCACAGCAACAACAACAACAAAAATGAAATTAAGATAGTTTCTAATATAGGAACAATTACATCTAAGAAAACCATAAAGATCTTAAACCTTCCTCCCAGAAATTGTCAGCATCCTCAGACCTTTGTTCTTAAAGTAATAATATTGGCATGAATGGACAATAGTGGTGTGGAAATCTCTCCATATAAATAAAACACAAATTGGTCAGTAGCCATGCAGGAAGTATAGGTGGGACTAAGAGAGAGGAGAATTGGGAGAAGAGGAAGGCAGGAGGGAGACACTGCCAGCCGCGCTGCCATGACAAGTGAGATGTAAGGTACTGGTAAGCCACAAGCCACGTGGCAAAGTATAGAATAATAGAAATGGGCTAAATATAAGAGTAAGAACTAGACAATGATAGGCCTGAGTTAATGGCCAAGCAGTTTAAATAATATAAGTGTCTATGTATTTATTTTATAAATGTGTTGTCGGACTAACAGGGCTTGGCAGGGGCTGGAGAGAAGATCTCAAGCTACACAATGGAGTTTAGAAGACACAAAGGAAGAGAACAATTCTGAACACATGGTCTTTTTTTTTTTTGTAATGCCATGAGGCTACTAGCCATTGACATTGTAAAATGATTATACATTTTATCAGTTAGTCTAATGCTCTATGTGAGAGCTGAAGAAAAAAAAATAATGACTTTCTTCCTGGTTAGAAGACAATGAATGGATGTTAAAATTTCCTAGAAGCTCCCATGTTGAATCTTTTTTCCCCAAACCTTGACATTATTGGTGAGACTTTCAGAAGTTAGAACCTAGATGAAAGAAGTGAGGTCATTGTTCAAAGGCTCTTGAATAGTGTTTAAGACTTGTACTTGCGTCTCTGCTTGCTTCCACTATGTGCTTAACAGACTCACCTGCTATATGTTCCTACCATGAAATACTATGCCACCACAGACCAAAAGCAAGTGTCAATGAACTGAAACCTTTCAATTGTAATTTAAACCAAACCTGTATTCATTATACATTTATTTTCTCTGATATTTTGGTGTAGTGGCAGAAAATTACCACTGAAAATGGATGTCAATAATTGGAATCACTCTTGTGAATATACTTGATAGTATGAATTGTAAGGTTTGATAATTGGTTTGGAAAAAGAGTTTGAAGAAATTGGAAAAGCAGACCAGAAAAAGCATAGAATTGTGCCTTTGCTACTTGATGTGTTATTCTGGTTAGGGCCTCAAAGACCAGAACGATGATAGAAATATGCATGAATGTTATTATGATCCTGATGCTTCCTGCAGATGTGAGGTTTTCATTGAGAATGGGATGAAAGGTAATGAACATAAACTATGTCATGTTTATATGTTGAGGTTTTGAGGCAGGCTGAGACTAAAGATGGCAGACTAATTTGCCTAGCAGAGAAAATTCCATGGCAGCACTTCATTCATTCAACAACAAGAAAAACGCTACTTAAGAAAAGATTTAAAGTAATGACAAGGAAAATGTACTTCCAAAAAATATTTACACTCTTAGAAAAAGCCAATTATTTTTCCCACTTTATCAATAGGAAAAAATGCCTCAAGACAACTCAGAAATATTCAAGACCAATGTATGACAGGCTTAAGGGTGTAACATGTCAGTTTCGTAAAAAAAGATATTTGTTTGAGAAGAGAACCCTAGGGCACATTGCTCCCACAAACTGTCAAGAGAATAGCTTCCTAGGAATCACTTCCCCTTCTTCCCTCCAGGCACTCAGAGTTACTGCATGCATTCTTGATGTAGTTCCAAGTAGCTGTAGACCATGGGGTCATGTGTTGCTGGCATATAGAATGAAAAACTCATGGGTTCCTCAATGTTCCTCTGAGAATTCAAAGGGATATCTCAGAAGCTAAGCAATGTACACTAATGTCATAGTTCCTGAGAATAGCTTCTGAAGGGTGAACCCTGGAATTGTGAGAGATGAGATAAACTGCTGCAATGGAGACCCTAAAAGGTTAAATATGCCAAGCATGTGGAATTCTTGCCTGAATAAGCAGGAGACAGCAAATACAGACAGCCCATCAAAGAAGCTTTAAGGATGCAGCCAAGAGGGCCATAAGGTAAACCTTAGCATTGCCTTTGAAGTTATGCCACTAAGGACTGTAAAACTTGACGTGGAGCTGTGGTATTTGGCTTTTTCCATGATTATTTTCAGTTTTACATTGTTTTGATTACTTTCTTTTTTTTTCTATGATTCCTCATTTTAGAGCTGGAGATCCTAACACAGTATCATTTTGTTTTAGAATTTGGTACATTTTCTTGTGATCTTTACAAGAAATGACAGCTAAAATTGCTTTGCATCTAAGAGGAGATTTTGGACCTAGTCTTATGGACAAAGCTGATTACTCTGAAGACTTTGGTGACTCTTTACTATGGACTCAATGTATTTAGCTATATGAGATAAACAGGTGCCTTTTGAGATGTGGAAACAATAAAATTGTACAGATATAGATTATCCTCCAAAGGCCTATGTGTTGAAGGTTTGGGTCTTTGTTCTGTTGTTATTAAGTGAGACAGAATTCTGAGTTAGGGAATGTTAAATCATTGGAGACATGCCCTGAATGGGTTGTTGAGAACCTTAACCCTTCCTAGCTCTTTCTTTTTATTTTATGGCTGCAGTGAGGTAAAAAATTTAGTAGACCAAATATTTCCCTTCTTGAATAAAATGACAGAGTTTATCAGGTTTATAAGCCATTGGGGATGGATATTTACTCATAATCAGCTTTGGACTTCACTTCATTTTCCTGATGACATACAAGGAATTGGAGTAGTATAACTGTTGACCATGAAGGTTTTATTTTAACTTAAAAAAATTATTACCATCAGTTTGTGTCCTGTTTTATTTTCTATTTCTGAGAAACACCATTACCATAAGCAACTTAGGTGGGAAAGACTTTATGTCATATAGACAAATTTCTAAGTAGTCTTATTGAATAAAAACACAGAGCCAAATATAGGGGTGAAAGGCTTAGAGATAAAGGAAATATGAATAGCCACCAACCAAACTTACCTCATCAGTTCTACAGCTTCCAAATGCCATGATTTCCTGTCTACCCAGGCTTTTAGTGCCTTGCTGTTCTGCCCTCTCATTGGCTATATTACCCCAGCTACCTCACATCTTTGTCACTGCCTATCTGTACAGACCTCCAGGTCTCTATGGTTGGTACTGGGATTATAGGCATGTGTCACCACACTTGGCTCTGTTCCCTAGTATGGCCTTGAATACACAGAGACCCTGCCTGCCAAGTGATAAGATTAAGGGCATGTGCTATCACTGCCTCACTTTTGTGTTTACTTAAAATGTCTTTCTATTTTCTCTGATATCCAGGAAAACTTTATTTATTAACATATAAATAAAATATCACCACATTTCCCTTTTTTGTCTTATTAAAATTAAAAAAATTAAAAAGTTATAAATAATATAAAATCTATTTACAATAAATACAATGATTATATAAAATATATACAAGCAATAAATATATCAATATTGAGTCCATTTGAATTGACAAATTCTGAGAAAATATTCCATTACTTATCCTATTTTGGGGTGTCCAAAATGACCTAATTCACTTTCTATCCTATCTTGTATTACCAACAGAAAACTATCTTATAATGTCTTTGAAATCTATACACTTTATACTTTCTTAGTGAGATTCTTTTCTGAATTTCTTAACAAGTAAAATAGTTACTACAACTTCTAGTCTTCAACTCCCTCAGAGAACTTAGAAGGAAATAATATTACCTAGCAAAACAAGAAGTGCAAAGAAGTGACTTCCAAAAATATTAGTTGACAGAAACTGCCAGCTGCCTGGACAGTCACCTAAGTTTCCTCTGCATCATTTTCAGCATACAGGCTTAGTGTATCTGACAGACTCATTTGTGAAGTAGGATGTACATAAGGCCTACAGCTCAACCTCACATTTGCTCCAAATATTCCATGTACCAGATAAACCTGAATTTCACCAGTATCCTGTCATGAGTCAGGAATTTAAATTCTGGAAATTTCTGATTTTTTGGAATTCGGCTCCCTATTCTTCTCGGCTTGGTGGTTTCATCTTGGCATCCTATTCTTTTCTGTATCCCATTATTCTCGGCCTGTGGGTGGCTTCATCTCCTTCATTAAATGTCAGTCTATCTTTGAGAGGTTAGATTCTATCAACCTAGTTACTCTTTCAAGAATAACTGTTTCAGGTACTGTTCCACTGTACACCAGAAGCCACCAGTCCACTGCCTGTTCAGCTACCTTCAAAGAAAGGGGCACTGTACCTTTTCTGTATTGCAAAACCACTTCAGCAATGATGCCATATTGTCCTGTCCTCAGAGGACACTTGTTGCCAAAGATAAAACCATGCTTGTCTTGGCAAGGATCAGTAGTCCTTTGTTTTGTGTCCTGTTTGTCCATTTTGGATAACATACTGTCAGCAGTCAATGCGAGGGCACTTTCTTGCCCAGGGGCTAACTTTTACCACAATGACAGTTAATTCCATATGCAATGTCTTCAATGTCCATATGTTCTCTGAAGTAGATTGGTGCCACTAGGAGCAGACATCTCTCATAGTCATAAAAAAGCTAAGTTATGCCGGGCAGTGGTGGCGCATGTCTTTAATCCCAGCACTCGGGAGCCAGAGGTGGGTGGTTCTCTGTGAGTTCAAGACCAGCCTGGTCTCCAAAGTGAGTTTCAGGAAAGGCACAAAGCTACACAGAAAAACTCTGTCTCAAAAAAACAAACAAACAAAAAATCTAAGTTATTAAAACATTTTTAAATGCCATAATCTGTAGATCTCTGAAGGATTTGAAGATGACCTATCTAAAATATATCTCTGCTCAAGCTTGAAAACATACCTAATATGACTACAAGTTCAATTGTAATGTCTAAATACTAACTTTTATTTATTTATGTACTAATAGTTGCTAATAATAACATTCAACAATTAGCAAATTGCATTACATTGTTAAACGAACTGTATAGGTACAATATCCTGCATAAGATTAGAAATACACGTACAGTATTTTCTAACAATAGCAATCTCAATATATATAATTTGTATACAATATATAAAAAGCCAATACAATGTAAAGAATTTAAAACTAGTAGTTGTCTTTTAAAATTAGATTCAATAATCTATCTTTTAATCTATATCTTATCTATATCCTCTCTTTTCTTTTTAGAGTAGATTCAATAATGTATCCTTTATTCTCTCATTTCTATATTTTTCTAGTAGATTCAATAATCTACCTCTTATCTATATCCTCTTTTTTCTTTTCTTTTTTTTTCTAACAAGAATCTTAAATCTAATCTCCCATGTTTAGCCCTTTTCCTTACCATTAACAACAACTTGCAAACAACCCTCCTAAACAATGACAACTAACGGAAACCTGAAACCCACTGAAAGTCCAAAAACCACCCACCCAACCCCACCTCTTTGGAATGTGGGCATGGTGTTCTTAAAATTGCTTCCTGCTGTTTATGGGCAAAGGTATCATTAGGGTTATGAAAAGAAAAGAAATTTTTGGGTTAACTGACAAGTTCCTGGAGAGGTTGCTATATCATTTGTTGTCCAGTCTCTGCATAATGCCAAGTGCAGGGTTTATCTCAAGTCCTTGTTTGAGTAGTCTGTGAGGCTGGATCATCTCAATTAGCCATCTCAAAATTGTTCTGACCGGTTTTGTAGTCCAAAGCTGATCTTTGGGTGATGTTTATCAGCTTAGTGATATTATTATTGTCTACATGGAATCATTGCTGTGGAGCCCCATCTTCTTTCTGGAGACTTCAAAATTGCTGTTAGGCCTGGTTATGATTCATTAAAGAAAACTGATAGAGACTCAAACACAAAAATATGTACAGGCAGCTAAATGAAGCCCTTTTTTTCTAGAATTAATTAGTATTCTATATGACCATTAATATCATGACAAAATATTATATATATATATATATATATATATATATATATATATATAATATTGACATAAAATTCATACCTTAAGAAAAGTTTAAAAAATCAAAATAGAACCAAAGAACTGTTTTTACTTGTTATTTCTCATATAAACTCAAACTTTTCCATTATTTTTGGTCTAGTGTATTCCTGATTTTTAAGGAAAAATTTCTAAATATAAAATAAAAACACTTTGAGGCAAAAATCTCCATACTGAAGTAATGACATCAATGCTAGCTTTTAACATAACATACATTCCATAAGAAATTTTATTGAATTTGATATTGGAAGAATAACACACATGTATATACTATCTATCACATATGTGCTATGAGTTCCCTTTTTATTTTGATCAATAAGGCAGTTTATAAATTTTTTACATATCTGGTTAACTCATTTAATATTTACAAATTCAAGAATTGTAAGACTATAACAGAATTTAGAGAGTATTGTTAGTTTCAACTGTACATAGCTCTAGAATGTATTTTCCAGGATACTACTTTGACTCCCTAAGGAAATAGTTGCAATGGTTGTGATCTAACAGGAAAAAAAAACTTGCTGATGTAACATCCTGATAAGAAGAGATTGCCAAATGCAGGTTGGGAATAGGCGGCAAGGTGGGATGTGACATTTGACTTGGGAATCATTAGTTGGGATGTAGGAAGAACCAGAACAAGATTGTTGATGCTTTCTAAAAGAGGCCTCACAGTTTAGCACCACCTCCCTCTAACCCTGCTTTCAATTTTTACTCCTCTGTAGCTTTCTTCTTTCTATTTTAGTTTGTGTTTTTATGGCTTCCATTCGTATACAGCAAAGCAATATGAAAAACAAGTATTTCCAGTGAAAACAATAACCTCAAAATATTGTTGGGTTTTACGTGTTTTTTATCTGAAACTCTAGAAATGCTACGCTCAAAGCTCTTTCAGGTTCTGTTCAGAATTCAAAGCAGTAATATTTTTAGAATTACAATTGACCACCAAACCATCAAACCACAGAATCCTGAGCTGATCTTTTTCTCCTTATTAACTTTTATTGCATAGAAACCAAATTTTGGTGCTTCTGTATAAAGCCATATATCAGCTTCTACATTTGTAAAAGTAATTTGTAAATCATTGAATCATCTTAGTATTTATCTAAAGATATTCTCTTGTATTATTGTCTCTGTAAAATTTAATTTATATCTATATATCATATATACATAAATATATAAAATATTGTTTGACATTAAATGTACTTAGACTCTAAAGTCTATTGCAATCTTCCTTGAAATGGGGAGTATGATTGGGAATATGGTATTTCATGTAGAAGGACCCACTGTATGATGAGCAAAACCATCCCTATGCAGATGGCCCTGGTAAGTATAAGAAGTCAAGCTATGTATGAGGTAGTGAGCATACAAAAGAGTGAGACATTGAGCAGTATTCCTCCACAGTTCCTGCCTTCATGCTTCTACCTTGAGTTCTTGTCCTGATTTCCCTCCAGGGTGAGCTCTGATTGGGAAGTGTAAACCTTTACTCCTTTACTTCCTTTACTCCCTTAAGTTACATTTGGTCTAGATATTTCATCATGAAAAAAATAGTGAAGCTGGAATAATGTGAAACATTAAATATTTGAAGAAATAAAGTTAAAGATAAGAACAATTAACATATGACCATTTTCCTTTGCTTGCCAGGTCCTCTAGCAGGCTCAGACACTGTGCTTGTCATCTACAAATGTGGCATGTTTTACTAAATGCAACTGGGTTGCATGCTGTTTAGATAGAAATAAACCATTATCAAGATATTTTATTGGGAAATAATCAGTAAAATACAGCACTTTTCAAATATGAACTCACAGAGACCGAGGCAGCAAGCTCAGAGACTTCATGGGGCTGTACCAGGTCCTTTGTGTATATATTATAGCTTTTAGTTTAGTGCTTTTTTGAGATTCCTGAGTGTGTGAACTAGTGGGTCTCAGATTCATGTGCCTTCTCTTGAGCCTTCTGTTTGTTTTGTCCAATTCTGATGTGTTAGTTTTTATTTTATCTCATTTTATTTTATTTTATTATTATCCTTTAGAATTCTGTTCATTTTCTAATGAGAAACAGAAAGAAGGAGTGGATCCAGATGGAAAGGGAGATGGAGACGGGAGGAACTTAGAAGAGTACAGGAAGGGAAAAGTGTAATCAGGATATATTATGTGAGGGAAAAAATCTGTTTTCAACAAAAGGAAGAAAAACATAGTGATTTTATGTGTTTTTACTCTAAGAGTAAGTCACACTTTATATTTGGAATTTGGAAAGAAAATTACGTGTTTATGAGACAATAGCCAAAAGATTAATATCCACTAGAAAGTTGGACACATTTTTTCATGTTAATTTAACTGAATTCTGGTGTTCTCAAAATCTGACTGAAAGTTGTTTACTAGGTTGTCAAACAAAGTACATTCAACTGACAAGGAGGAAATACCACATTGCCAACATCATTGGGTTATGTTTAGAAAATGTGTTTGCACCAAGCAATAACTGTGGTAGTGAATGTGAAGGAAAGTAGGATACAAGTGATTCACTGAAAGAAAACAGATGGAAAAGATAATGTTCATGGGTTTTTCAAATGGGTTTGTGTGTGTATGTGTGTGTATGCGCTCTTGTGCATGTGCACATGTGGAGGCCAGAAATCAACATTAAGTGTATTTCTCAATCACTTTATGTTCCACATTTTTGAGGTAGGATGGAGTTTCTAGGAATTACCGTCTTTGCTATGTGACTTCAGCATGTTTTCTGTTTTCCTCTGGCTTCTGCCAATCTGCATGGTTGGACCTTGGCATTGTTGTGAGAGGCTCTGCTGTCTTGGCTCCTAAATATTGCAGATACTTACACATTTTTAGACCATTTTAACATAAAATAGAACTATATCACTTTCCACCTTCTCTTTTCTCCCTCCAGTCCCTTCAGTGTATACCACCTCTCAGATTGATAGCCTCTTTTTCATCCCAGCATTGGTCTGGAAGTTCCAACCTCCATTGAGGCTTCAGTAATGGTCACGCCCACAAGGCGGGGCGGAGGAGGAAGCAGAAGACCCAGGATGGAGAGGAGGTCACTCTCTTGGTTCAGGGACACTGGACGCAGGAGGTAGAGGTAGACTGAGCAGAGTTCTCCAGAGAACACCACCAGACTGCGCCATACCTTTGCCAGACCCTACAACCTATCCCTTCATTTGTAAGTTACCCCACAAAATAAACCTCCCTTTTAACTACGTGGAGTGGCCTAAATAATTTCACCAATAATTATTGTTACATGCGCATGTACATATATACATGCATGCATATATAAATACAACCTGATGAGTCTGTTTTTGTTGTTTGTGTGCATATGGTTTCAGGGATGACCACTTTATATTGAATAACTAATAAGAGAGCTCTTGTTTTAAAATATTCATGAAAATAAATCAGTGAAAACTTTTATCCACATATTGTTAGGAGTAACAGTCTATCATTCTCATGGCTTTATGGTATCAAGAAATGTTCTTACTATTCATAGAAATAACAGCGGATGAGAATTTAAGGACTCTAGGCACATGGCAAAAATAAAAGTGTCAAGCTTAAGAAAAGAACATGAAGAGTTTTCTATATTTTGGCTATTAGAGGGTAAGATACTTAAAGAAAATCAGTTAGGTATGAAGATAAAATATTTCCATCTACTATAGCAGGTGGAAGGCTAAGATAATGGAATAAAAAGCATTTGTGTATATATCTAATAAAATGATTACCTGTTGCTTTCATGTAGACCTTCTAGATCTATTGAATACTTGAATAGTATACATAGTTAAATTTAATTTCATATGGATATGGCTCATGTTACTATGCTAAAAATATATGTGATCATATTGATATATACTTAAAATGTGTTATTGATAAGTAATTAAAACTTTACTGTCTATCTTGTGTGCAGTAAATTTGCTGTACATTTTTTTCAATCTTAGGGAAAATTGAAGAGTGTGTGTGTGTGTGTGTGTGTGTGTGTGTGTGTGTGTGTGTGTGTTTAAAATGATAAGCTCACAGCTCTCTCAGCTTTTTGTATTGGCTCCCATCTAAAGATTTCAGGATAACAATTCAAATTATGATACTTCAGAGGCTTCCATTTTGTTGCTAGGTTTCACATGTGTGAACATAGTGATGCAGTCAACAGAACTTTCAAAAGGGAGAAGTGTAAATGTAAAAGGGCAGAAGATCAGAGGGCCAATCTGTTGTCATGAAGCCCATCTTGTAAGACTCTTACTAATGAGAATGGAGAGGAAGGGTGAGTTGAAACTTGAGAAACGTAGTAAGTGTTTCTTTGTAGCTGGAGTTATTTCCAGTACTTCCCAGGCCCACAGACATCCAGTCCCAAGTAAACACACAGATGCTTATATAATTTAAACTGTTTCCTAATGGCTCAGGCTTCTTGTTATCTAGTTTTTATACCTCTTTAAAAAAAAAAAGAATTATTTATTATGTATACAAGTGTTTTACCTGCATGTATGCAGACAGGCCACAAGAGGGCACCAGATCTAACTACAGATGGTTGTGAGCCACCATGTGATTGCTGGGAATTGAACTCAGGACTTCTAAAAGAGCAGCCACTGCACTTAACCTCTGATCTATCTCTCCAGCCCCTAGTTTTTATATCTTAAATAAACCCATTTCTATTAATCTATAAGTTGTTACATGGCTTGTGGCTTATCTTTATATCATCAACTATATCATCAACTATATCAGTAGTTGGCAGCATCTCCTGATTCAGCCTTCCTGTTTCCAGAATTTTCTTTTCTCTTTGTTCAGCCTTTACTTCCTGCCTGGCTACTGGCCAATCAGCACTTTATTTATTAACCAATCAGAGGAACACATTCGTAGCACACAGCTATCTACAGCATTTCTCCCTTTTTTAAAAAGAGGAAGGTTTTAAGTTTAACATAGAAAAATTACATATAACAAAACAGTTATCAGGCAAGAATTATACTTATAATATTTAGTTTATTTGTATTTGGCAAAATTAAAGACAATATCTTATTTGTGAGTCTAAGTTGTTATATCTAACTTATCTTTTATCATAATTAATGGAATTATACCTATTTAGTGTTTAACTACATCAAAGTCCTTAGGAGGATATTATATTACCTGAGAAATGGGATAAGGAGGCAAGCCACTTCTGGGAGTCTTGTGAGGGTAGACAGAGACAGTTGGCAGCCTGAACAGTCATCTAAAGATTTTCTATAAAGTTGTGGCATCTGGCTTTCGTCCACAAGCTTTGAGCCTCTCAGTTACATTTATTGTGTGTTTTGTAGACTGTCTGGCAGTTGTCTGTGCAAAGCAGGAAACTGAAGGACCATTTTATCAAGGAAAGTTTAGTGCTCACCTTTTAACGGGTCCTGTATGTATAGTCAATCAAGCAGTCCATGCAAGAACAGTTTCTTGCCCAAATGGCTATTTTTGTCAAGAAGAAGAAGAAGATAAAATCAATATAGAGTGTCTTTGATGCCCACCCTCCTCTCTGAGGTAAATTGGTATTATCAGGAGCAGACATGTCTCACTGTCTAGAAAGTCTAAATTTTTAAAACAATTTAAATGTTATATTTTGTAGGTTTTTTGATGTGTTTGAAGATTATGTATCTGATTGAATTATGTAAGGATATTTTTTTATTTTTTTAATGTGGGAAAAATTTAACAGTTTTTTTGTTTTTGTTTTGTTTTTTGTTTGTTTGTTTGTTTTTAGATAGCTGAAATCTTAACTGACATAACAATCTGCATAGAACAGTAGAAGTAAGAGGGAATTTTAAAACAGCTAGCTAGCCTGGTTGTAGTCCATGAAGGAAATCCAGAGAGAGAGAGAGAGAGGGAGAGAGAGAGAAAGAGAAAGAGAATGAAAGAAAAAGAAAGAAAGAGAGAGAGGGAAGGAGGGAGGGAGGGAAGAAAGAAAGAAAGAAAGAAAGAAAGAGAGAGAGAGAGGGAGGGAGGGAGGGAGGGAGGGAGGGAGGAAGGAAGAAAGAAAGAAAGAAAGAAGGAAAGAAAGCAAGCAAGCAAGCAAGCACCTACTACCTACCAGGAGAAGAAAAAAAAAGCTAAAAGCTAAAGTCTAGCCATGTGCTCTGGCTTGAGCTGATTTGGACCTGAGCTCTGGCTCCCTTAAGTTCCAACCATGTGACTTGGTGATCTGGCCACAAGCAGCTTTAGCTCCAGTCAAATGCAGCTCTGACTGCGAACAACCAGACTGGACCACTTGTAGCTACTCTGATTGTGTGCAGCCGGATAGCTTATAGCTCTGGCAGAACCTGGGGCCTGTAAACTGTGGCCAAGCCAGGGCCTGTAACCCCTGGCCTGTGAGGCCACCAATGGTTTTTTAATGAATTCTTGTCATGTGGCATCAAATGTAAACAAAAAATTTAAACAGTCTTAGTAAATAAGAAACACAGAGACAAATACAGGTGCAATAGCTGAAGAGATCAGAGAATTAGCAAAGAGCCATTGACTACTTTTTTAGCTTACCACCAAGCTGTAGTTTCCCACACAAGAGAACTTCTTCCTGCCCAACCTGCACTTTTATTGCTTTTTGTTTTGTTCTGTCTTCCTGTTGGCTTTAAGCCCAGCCACATGAATTTTCATCACTTCCTCTCTATATAGACATCCAAGTCTCTATGGTTCTTACTGGAATTAAAGGTAACTGAGATCACCAATAAGTAATAATAAAATAGACCACATATGACAGGATACTCCATTGCTGTCATATGTGGTCTATTTTATTATTAGTTATTGGTAATCTCTTAAGACTATCACTTATAAAATAAACTTTATTATCAATGGTTTCAGAATTCCCCTGGTACCTTCTCACTATTCTTGGCTGTGTCCTTGACCACACAGAGACTCTGCCTGCCATGTGACTGGATTAAGGGCATGGGCTACCACCATCTAACTTCTGTTCCTGGCTTGCTATGACCTCTGATCTCCAGGCAAACTTCACTTATTAACATACAAATAAAATTACATTTCAGCACAATTTAAAATATCACCACATTTCCCCCTTTTTATTCTAATAAAAAGAAAAAAAGAGAAAAAACCTATAACTAATATAAGAAAAAACTATATATAATAAGTACAATAGGGTTGGGGATTTAGCTCAGTGGTAGAGTGCTTGCCTAGCAAGAGCCAGGCCCTGTGTTTGATCCTCAGCTAAAAAACAAAAACAAAAAAAGTAATTTAAGCCAGGTGGTGGTGGCACATGCCTTTAATCACAGCACTAGAGAGGCAGAGACAGGCTGATTTCTGTGAGTTTGAGGCGTCTACAGAGTGAGATCCAGGAAGGTGAAAAGCTACACAGAGAAGCCCTGTCTCAAAAAAACCAAAACAAACTAACAAAAACAAAAACAAAAACGCCCCTTCCTTGTCCGGCAGTGGTGGCGCATACCTTTAATCCCAGCACTTAGAGGCAAAAACAGGTAGATCTCTATGAGTTTGAGGCCAGTATGGTCTACAGAGCTAGTTCCAGGAAAGGCACAAACCTACACAGAGAAACCCTGTCTTGAAAAACAAAACAAAACAACAACAAAAAAGTACCATAATTACATAACTACATACAATATATACAAGCAATAAATACCTTTTTTTGTTATTGTATTTTTTTTTTCTAGACAGGATTTCTCTGTATAGCTTTGCACCTTCCCTGGATCTTGCTTGGTAGACCAGGCTGGCCTCAAACTCACAAAGATCTGCCTGCCTCTGCCTCCCAAGTGCTGGGATTAAAGGGGTGTGCCACCACTGCTGGCAGCAATAAATATCTTAACTATGTCTAGTCCATTTGTATTTGACAAACTCAGGGAAAATATTTTATTATCTAGCCTGTTTTGGTAAGTTCAAAATATACTTGAATCATTTTTTATTTAAACTTATATTATTATCAGAGAACTATCTTATAATGTCTTTTAAATATATACATTTTACACCTCTTTAGTGAGTTTTTTTCCTGAAATTCATAAGAATAACATAACTATAACTACCTAATCTTTAACTATATCTATACCTATCCAATCTTCAACTCACTGTAACTACCTAATTTTTAACTAACTATAACAATAACTCTCTAATCTTTAACTCCCTCAGAGACCCAATAGGGAAATAATATTACTTAGTAAATTAGGAAGTGTAATCAAGCGACTTCTAAAAAAAACATGAGTTGACAAAAACAGCCAGCTATCTGGACAGTCACCCAAGGTTTTTCCACATCAGTGCATCATCTTTAGCCTATAGGCTTAGCGTATCTGACAGACTAATTTGTGACATAAGATGTATACAAGGCCTACAGCTCAACCTCTCATTTTGTTGAAATATTCCATGTACCAGATGAACCTGGATTCCACTAGTGTCCTGTCATGATTCAGGTTTTTAAATTCTTTAAATTGTTGATGTTATTGGAATTCAGCCTTCCATTCTTCTTGGCTTGTGGGTGGCATTATTCTGGCATCCCATTCTTCTTTACAACCCCTTCTTTTTGGCTTGTGGGTAGCTTCATCTCTTATTAAATGTGAGTTTACCATTGAGAGGTTGGACTCCATCAGCCTAGTTACTCTTTTAAGAGTAACTGTTCTAGCTACTGTTCCATTGCACATTATGCAGTCAACAGAACTTTCAAAAGGTAGAAGTGTAAATGTAGAAGGGCAGAAGATCAGAGAGCCAATCAATTGTCGTGAAGCCTATTTTATAGGACTCTTACTAATGAGAATGGAGAGGAAGGGGAAGTTGAAACTTGAGAAACATAATAAGTGTTTCTTAATATAGGTCTCATTATTTTTCAGTATATAAGCAATTATTTTCTTATTAGTTGTAAAAGATTGATCTACATTTGTTCAACAGAAATGTTAATCTAAGACTCATTTCTCTGGATCAGGGGCTAAATAATTTCATAATTGAGTCTATGGTCATACCTCAAATGTAAGTAAATACTTGAATTTATCATTAACAGTTTTAAATGATAAAAAAGATAAAGTAAAGTTAAAATTTTAAGTATCAAATTTAATTTTGGTTAAATTAAGGAACTGGAATGTGATCAAAGTAGCTGCCTTGCTTATATGTACTTGTTTAGAAGACAGGTGCTACCTGAGGCTGTTTAAGCAGAAGGATCTAAAAAATGCATATTGGGGATTTTGTGAGAAAAATGAAACAGTGACACACATATAATGAAGGAGAACTGAATTGAGGTTTCCTAAGTGTTATTTGAATTTATTTTATATTTTTACTTTTGTATAAGGAATGTATATCATCCTAGAGTATATGGGCCTTGTACCAGCCACTATATGATTAACTAGAATACAAAAAAGGATAACTTCTCTCAATAACAAAAATTAATTTATAAAAGTTAAAAATGAGAATATTTTGTTTTTAAATTAAGTATATTTTAGTGTTTTTGAAAACACTATAAAATTTATAGAAATTAAAATTTTAGGATAATATTATATTTCAACATTTGTATACATTGTGTAATTGTGTCATATTCAAATGAGTATGAATGCATCTCCTCAACTATTCATCATTTATTACTTATTTATGAAGTAATCTTTCAAAGTTTTTTCTTTCAGCTGATAGAAATGCAAAGAACCTTATTGGTACTCCAATTTGCAATAGCACAACCAAACTTTCACCTACTTTACTGTATGTCAGTATTGATTGACAAGCTTTTTAGCATTCTTCCTTTACCTAGTTATTCTTCCAAGCCTCTGTGATCACCATTGCATTCAAAATTTCTATGAGGCAAATAATTTTAGATTCCATATATAAGTGAGATTGTGCCATGGTTATCTTTCTGTCTGTCTTATTTCAGTTAACATAATTACTTTCACTTTAATTCATGTCATGAATAATAGGATATTGTTCCTTTATTGCTGAATACAGTGTGTGTATGTATCAAATTTTCTTCATACATTCAAAAATTTCCCATCACTTGAATTGTACAGCAATTAATAGGGCATCCTGATTTCTTTGGCATCCCGATTTTGTTTTCAGTTGGCTAGCTGGAGATAAGGTAGCTATACTCTTATGTTTTGAGGAACATTACTTTTAATTTTGCTAATTTGCATTCCCAACAACATTATTGAGGTGTTTCTTCTTCTTCTTTTTTTCTTTTTTTGAGTCGAGGATCGAACCCAGGGCCTTGCACCTGCTAGGCAAGTGCTCTACCACTGAGCTAAATCCCCAACCCCTCTTCTTTTTTTTTTTTTTTTTTTTTTGATCATCTTATCTAGCACCTGTAAGATTTAATATTCTCTATAATACCTATTTTGGAGAAAGGTGGTGAACAGCATGCTTTCTTGTATGTTTTGTCTGAACTTCCCTAAGGATATCTCTTTTGAGCAGTTTTCCAGGTACTTTACTGGTATTCATTCTTTCCCAAAATATCTGTTTAGTACTCAGTATTTTATTCAGCTTTTGGTTTTAAAATTTGGCCTCACAGCTGTTTCTCATAAATTTTAGATATTACCACTTGTTATGTGCATAAGTTGAAAATATTTTCTTCTGTGTTATCAGTGCTTCTTCATTTTATTTTTCTCTTATGTAATAAAGTTTTTAGCTTGTTATAATTACCTTTGATAACTCTTGCTTTAAGTTCCTGTACAATTATGGAGTATTGTCCAAAAATCCATGTCAAAATGAATATTTTTCTGTTTTTTATTTATAGTAATTTGGGGCTCTGGTATTATATTTATATATTTAGTTTATTTTGAGTTTATTTTTAAGTGTTTTCTTTATCATTTTTTGGTTTATTTATTATGTGTATTAGAGAGATGACACTTATAATGGCATATAAGTAGAAGTGATGTCAACTTGCAGGAGTTATTTCCTTCCACCATGGATTATCTATGGGAATGGAAGTCAAATAGTCAGGCTTGTTGACAAATACTTTTACTCATTAAGCCATATTACCATTCCTGATTTAATTATTGAAGCATGAGAGACAGGATACCTATTTAATTATTCTGCATGTGAACATTCAATTTCCCCATTACTGTTTATTGAAAATAGTATTATTTCTCCAACAATGTTCTTAGCATTTTTTCAAAAATAGTGGTTTTTACATGTATACATTTACTTTTGAAATTTTAATATTCCATTGATACTAATTTGTGCTACTCATATACTTATGGATATGGGGCCATTCACAAGAAGATAGACTTATAAGAAGAAATTCTTAAAGAAAAGTAATGGGTTACCTAGTACTGTCTCACTGAGGGTTTTAGTTTTCACTTATTGTATCTTGTTTTCTCATGGATACCTGCTCCTTTCTGAAGGGAAATGGAGGAGGAATGGATCTTGGGAAGAGAAGCAGAGAGGGAGTAGGGAGGAGTAGAGGGAGGTGAAAATGTGGTCAGGATGTATTGCGTGAGGTAAGAATCTATATTCAATCAAAAAATGAAAGGATGAAAAGAAAATGACTTTCCCTCACCCAAAATCCAATGGTTATCAATGTTATATTTTAATTATCTATTTGTCATATACATAATGTAAATAGAGTAGCTATGAACATATATAACATGTCACCCTGTAATAAGTAGATTCCTTAAAGTATAGGTTCCATAATTGATATATTTGATTCAGATAATATGTCTATTTATAGTTTTCCAAGAAATTGGTACATTTATTTCCACAGTGACTGCACTAATTTTTCCCCCACCTAGAATGCCTTGAGGGTTCTTTTTTTTTCACATGCTTACCAACTTGTTTTCTTTTGGCTTTGTAATGCTTGCCTTTCTAACTGGACTAAGATTAAATCTCCCAGTAGTTTTAATTTACAATTTTTTTCTAATAGCTGAGAATGGCCAAAATTTTAATTTTTGAAATTATAATATGATTACACCATTTCTTCCTCCCAGTATTCTCTCCTTATTACAAGCCCACCTGATCCTTCCTGTTCACATCCCTACTGACTTTCAGTCCACCCACAAAATCTATTCTAAGTACCCTTTGCAGGGAGAGCCATGTGTCCCATCTTAAGCCCTCTTTGTTACTTAGCCTCTATGGGTTCTTGGATTGTAGCATGATTATCCTTTACTTTATAGCTAATATACTTTTATACCTGAGTACATACCACATTAGTCTTTCTGGGATTGAGTCACCTACTTAGGATGATTTTTTTCTAGATCATCCATTTGCCTGTAAATTTGAGGATGTCATTTATTGCAACAGCTGAGTAATACTCCATTGTGTAAATGTACACATTTCTTTATCCATTTTTCTGTTGAGTAACATCTAGGTTGTTTCTAGTATCTAGCTCTGAAGACTACAGCTGCTATGAACATAGTTGAGCAAGTGTCTTTGTGGTATGATTGAGCATTATTTGGCTATGTTCCCAAGAGTGATACAGCTGGGTCTTGAGGTAGATGATTGATTCCCAATTTTCAGAGGAACCACTGTAACTGTAATTCTTGTTTAATAACTGCTTTGTTATATGTAATTTTAATAGTTTAAAGTTAAAACCTTCTTTTTGTTTATGTGGTTTGATTAAGGAAGATCCCCTGAGAGGTCTCCAGATGATCCATAGGAGCCTAGAAGCAATCCACAGGTTCACCCCTTCTGTGGAAACAAGAGGAGAACTACTTTTCTAAAACAATGTATCCTTAGACATAGATTTTGAAATCAAGATACCTTTAAAATATACATATTGATTTAACTCATCAGCTTTTACAATCAAATGTCTCTCTGCAGTTAAAAATCCCAAAGACAATATAATCCAGAAGCTCTGTGTGATATCTGTCTTTATGTGGCTTATTTTTTATATTACATTTACTGTCTCTTTAGAGACTTCATTTTATTTATTTATTTATTTTGGGTTTTTGAGACAGGGTTTCTCTGTGTAGTTTTGGTGCCTGTACTGGATCTCACTCTGTATACCAGGGTAGCCTCGAACTCACAGATATCTGCCTGGCTCTGCCTCCTGAGTGCTGAGATTAAAGGCATGTGCTACCACCACCTAACTAAAATTTTATTTTCACAAACTATTTCTTTTTATGCCTGTCTATATTCATTTTCTTCTCTATTTTCAGCCTACATACATTTTTAGACACACTGTAATCCATTTAAAGTCTTTTTACATCTGAATCTGCCTTATTGTGAACCTATTTGCTTTAAACTGCAGTGGTTAGTACTGAAGAAGCAGCCTTAGTTGCTGACACTGACCATCTCAGCTTTTCAACATGGTGGGGATAATTCACTGCCAGCTCTGGGAGGCAGTGGGTCTATGCTTCTATCAAAGCAGTATATAGCCCAGAAACCATCACATTGATTTTCATAGTGGCTATAGAAGAATGCACTTCTACCAGCAATAGGGGAGTGTTCCCCTTGCTCCACATCCTCTCCACCATGAACTGTCAATTGTGTTTTCAATATTAGTCATTCTGAAAGGTTGAAGATGGAATCTCAAAGTAGTTTTGATTAGCATTTTCTTGATGCCTAAGGATGTTGAACGTTTCTTTCAGTGTTTCTCATCCATTTGAGGTTCCTGTATTGAGAATTCTTGGTTTAAATCTATACCCCAATTTAAATTGGATTATTTGGTTTGTTTATGTCTAGTTTCTTAAGTTCATTATATATTTTGGAAATTATCCCTCTGTTAGATGTGAAGTTGGTGAAAGTATTTTTCAATTCTGTAAGCCACCATTTAGTCCTATTGACAGTGTTATTTGCCTTGCAAAAGCTTTTCAGGTTCATGAGGTCCTATTTATTTCTTGTTGGTTTAGTGCCATTGGTGTTCTGTTCACGAAGCTGCCTAGTATGCCAAGGAGTTCAAAGTTATTTCCCAATTTCTTTTCTTTTAGATTCACTGTTTCTGGTTTTATCTTGAGTTATTTGATCCACTCAGAATTGAGTTTTGTGAAAAATGGTAGATATGGACCTATTTGTATTCTTCTACATGCAGACACCATTTGTTGAACATAATCTCTTTTTCCATTGTGCATTTCTGGTTTCTTCATCAAAACTAAGGTGTCCAGATTTGTGTGGATTTGTCTGTGTCTTTGATTCAATTCCATTAATCAATATGTCTATGTTTATGTCAGTAAAATTTGTTTTTTATTCCTATTGCTCTGTAGTGTGACTTGAAATAATGGATGATGATACTTCAGGAAGTTCTTTTATCATACAGGATTGTTTTACTTGTCTTGTATACATATGTATATTCCATGTGAAGTTTTGTACTCTCATTGCAAGGTCTGTGAGGAATGATGCTTGAATTTTATGGTGATTGCATTGAATCATAGATTTTGTTTGGTAAAAAGGTCATTTTTACTATGTTGATCCTACTTATCCATGAGCATAGGAGATATTCCAATTTTCTGATATATTTCTTCTTCAATTTCTTTCTTCAAAGTCTTTCAGATTTTGCCGTACAAGTCTTTCACTTCTTCAGACAGAGTTAATCTGAGGTATTTTAATATTATTTGTGGCTATTTTTTTTCATGATTTCTTAATCAGGCCATATTTCATTCTCTATTTAGGACAGCTACTGATTTTTTTTTATTGAATCTTATAACAAATCACTGTGCTCAGGGAGTTTATCAACAGTTGGACTTTCCTGGTAGAAATTCTGGGGTTGTTAATATATACTATCATATTGTCTATAAATAATGATATTTTTAATTCTTCCTTTCCAATATTTATTCTCTTGATCTCTTACAGTCGTGTTATTATAATTTCAGGTATGATACTGAATAAATATGTAGAGAGTGGACAGCCTTGTCTTATTACTGGTTTTAGTGGAACTGGTTTGAATTTCTCTCCATTTAATTTGATTTTGGCTATAGCCTTGCAGGAAATTGCCTTTATTATGGTTAGTTATATACGTTATATTCCTAATCTCTCCAGCACTTTTATTATGAAGTGGTGTTAGACTATGTAATAGTCTTTTTTAACATCTAATAACATGATAATTGTTTTCAAATAAAAATGAAAGGGGGACATAACAACAGACAATGAGGAAATCCAGAGAAGTGTCAGTTCATACTTCAAAAGCCTCTACTCCACAAAACTAAAAAATCTAAAAGAAACGGATAAGTTTCTGGATAGGTACCACATATCTAAGTAAAATCAAGACCAGATAAACCATTTAAATAGTCCAATAACCCCTAAAGAAATAGAATCAGTCATTAAAAGTCTCCCAACCAAAAAAAGCCCAGGACCAGATGATTTCAGTGCAGAATTCTACCAGATCTTCAAAGAAGACTTAATACCAATACTCTTTAAATTGTTTCACACATTAGAAGCAGAAGGAATATTACCAAACTTTTTCTATGAGGCTACAATTACCCTGATTCCTAAACCAAACAAAGATGCAAAAAAGAAAGAGAACTACAGACCGATCTCCCTCATGAACATTGATGCAAAAAATACTCAATAAAATACTAGAAAATAGACTCCAAGAACACATCAAAACAATTATCCATGATGATCAAGTAGGCTTCATCCCAGGGATGCAAGTGTGGTTCAACACATGAAAGTCCATCAATGTAATACACCATATAAACAAACACAAAGAATAAAACCACATGATCATCTCACTAGACCCAGAAAAGGCATTTGACAAAATCCAACACCCCTTCATGATAAAGGGCTTGGAGAGATCAGGAATACAGGGAACACATCTAAACATAATAAAGGCAATTTACAGCAAGCCAACAGCCAACATCAAATTAAATGGAGAGAAACTCAAAGCAATGTCACTAAAATCAGGAACAAGGCAAGTCTGTCCCCTCTTACCATTCTTATTCAATATAGTACTTGAAGTTCTAGCCAGACCAATAAGACAACATAAGGAGATTAAGAGGATACAAATTGGAAAGGAAGAAGTCAAGCTTTCCCTATTTGCAGATGACATGATAGTATATATGAGTTACCGCAAAAATTCAACCAAGGAACTGATACAGCTAATAAAAACCTTCAGCAACATTGCAGGATACAAGATCAACTAAAAAAATCAGTAGCCCTCCTATATAAATAGACAAACAGGTTGAGAAGGAAATCAGAGATACATCACCCTTTACAATAGCCACAAATAATATAAAATACCTTGGGATTACTCTAACTAAGCATGTGAAGGACCTATATGACAAGAACTTTAAGTCCCTGAGAAAAGAAATTGAAGATGTCAGAAAATGGACAGATCTCCCATGCTCATGGATAGGAAGGATTGACATAGTAAAAATTGTGATCTTTCCAAAAGCAATCTACAGATTCAATGCAATCCCCATCAAATTATCAACACAATTCTCCACAGACCTGGAAAGAATAATACTCAAATTCATATGGAAAAACAAAAACCCTAGGATAGCCAAAAGAATCCTGTACAATAAAACAACCTCTGGAGGCATCACAATCCCCGAACTCAAGCTCTACTATAGAGCTACTGTAAAAAAAAAAAAAAAAAAAAAAAAAAAACACCTTGCTACTGGCATAAAAACCAACATGTGGACCAATGGAATCGAATTGAAGACCCTGACATTAACCCGCACACCTATGAACATATAATTTTTGACAAAGAAGCCAAAACAGTGCAATGGAAAAAAGAAAACATCTTCAACAAATGATGCTGGCATAAGTGGAAGTCAACGTATAGAAGGCTGCAAATAGATCCATATCTGTCACTGTGCACAAAATTTAAGTCCAAGTGGATCAAAGACCTCAACATAAATCCAGTTACTCTGAACCTGATAGAAGAGAAAGTAGGAAGTAGTCTTGAATGCATTGGCACAGGAGATAACTTCCTAAATATAACACCAGTAGCACAGACACTGAGAGAAACAATCAATCAATGGGACCTGTTGAAACTGAGTTTTGTAGAGGAAAGGGCGCAGTCAACAAGACAAAGTGACAGCCTACAGAATGGGAAAAGGTCTTCACCAACCCCACATCTGATAGAGGGCTGAAATCCAGACTATATAAAGAACTCAAGAAATTAGACATCAAAATGCCCAACAGTCCAATTAAGAAATGGGCTATAGAACTAAACAGAGAATTCTCAACAGAGGAAGCTCAAAGACATTAAGGAATTGTTCAACATCCCTAATTATCCAGGAAACTCAAATCAAAATGACTCTGAGATACCACCTAACACCTGTCAGAATGGCTAAGGTCAAAAACACAGAAGACAGTTTATGCTGGAGAGGATGTAGAGCAAGGGGAACTCTCCTCCACTGCTAGTGGGAATGCAAGCTTGTTCAGCCACTTTGGAAATCAATATGGTGCTTCCTTAGAAATTTGGAAATCCATCTTCCCCAAGACCCAGCTATATCACTCTTATGCATATACCCAAGGAATGCTCAATCTTACCACAAGGGCATTTGTTCAGCTATGTTCATATCAGCATTGTTTGTAATAGCCAGAACCTGGAAACAACCTAGATGCCCTTCAACTGAAGAATGGATAAAGAAAATATGGTACATATACACAATGGAATACTACTCAGCAAAGAAAACCAATGACATCATGAGGTGTGAAGGCAAATGGATGAATCTACAAAAATCATCCTGAGTGAGGAAACCCAGACTCAGAAGGACAAACATGGTATGTACTCACTCATAGTAGGATACTAGATATAAAACAAAGATGACTAGACTGCTACTCATAACTACAGGGAGGCTACCTAAAAAACAGGACCCTAAGAAAGACATAGGGATTACCCAATGACAGAGAAATGGATGAGATCTACATGAATAACCTGGACGAAAGTGGGAGTAATGAAGGGCAAGTTTCGAGGGCAAGAAAGCTTATGGGAGCAGAAGATCCCAGCTGGATCAAGAACTGAAAGGGAGAACAAGGAATAACAGATCATGATAATTGAAGACTGCTGTGGATATTGCTCTATGTAAATAAAGTTCTGATTGGGCAGTGGCCAGGCAGGAAGTATAGGCAGGACAAGAGAGAAGAGAATTCTGGGAAGTAGAAGGCTGGGGGGAGACACCGCCAGCCGCCGCCATGAGAAGCAACATATAAAGACACTGGTAAGCCACAAGCAACATGGCAAAGTATAGATAAGCAGAAATGGGTTAATTTAAGAGAGAAGAAGTAGATAACAAGCATCCTGCCATAGCCATACAGTTTCTAAACAATGTAAGTTTCTATATGCTTTCTTGGTTGGGTCTGAGCGACTGTGGGACTGTCGGGTAAGAGAGATTTATCCTGACTGGACCAGGCAGGAAAACTCTAACTACAAATGGTGTCCAACGTGTTGGCAAGAGTTTCCACCTAAAACCTGAGAAAAAAGATTCTAAGACGGAGCTCAAAACAGCTTCCTAATTGTCTCTTTCAATTTAGCGGCAGCCTGCTGGTTTGAGCTACTATGGCGGGTTCCTGGCGTGTTCGTCTAACCTGCAGTGTGGCAGGAATGAGGAATCTACAAGCGACACTTTACTCTGCTGCGTGGTGGATTTAGCCTTTGCTAGTTAAAAAAAAAAAAAAAAAAAAGATTTCTGGGCTATGCGCTGCTTTGATAGAACTGCTTCTGATGGTTGATGGTACACATGGCTCCAGACCCAGAGCTGGAGGTAAACTGTACCACCGCCATGTTAGGAAGCTAAGATGGGTGGAGCCAGAAGCCACAGTGGTGTTTCAATCTTACAAGGATGGATATTACACAGAGAATCTGGTTTGTCTTGTCTTTGGGACTTTTAACTGCAGAAAAAGATTTGATCGTAAAAGCTGTTGAGTTAAAAAAATATGTAAATTTTAAAGGTACCTTGACTTCAAAATTTGGATATAAGGACATGTTGCTTTGGAAAGGAGTCTCTGCTTTTGTTTCCACAGAAAGCCAGAGGCTATGGATTTGTTCCAGATTAAGATACATCAGGTTTGATCAGCCAAGACCACCTGAAAGGTCTCCGATGACACCATGGCCCAGATGATCTGACATCCAGAATGGTTTCAAGGCAACTGGCTCAGAGTTTCACCCTAATGGACTACTCCATAATCCTAAAATTTTCTTTGTGTCCCCATAAGATGCAGCGCCCCCCTCCAGCAGGAAGTAGTAAGAGAAACTACGTCCACATTCCCAAAATTATCAAGCTGGCTTTGGAGATGGAATTGGCTCACTCCTTCTCTAAACATATTGCTAAAAGAAAAGGTTAAGAGATTCTTATGTCCCAAATCAGAAGAGCCCTCTGATGTGGGACAGAGAAAAACCAATATTTTTCTTTAAAGTAGATTTATTATAAACAAGATCTCTTTCTAAAGAAGAAAAGGGGATATGATATAGATATAATAGGATAAAAGGGTAGATTAAGGAACTTACTTCTAAAGAGCAACAACTTGTTTAAAATGTTTTACATTGGTATAGATTTTAGTCTATTGATACGAACTTAAAGTTAATTTTGTTATACTGTGTGTATATTTCTACTCATGTTTAAGATATTATGTTTGTATAGCTCATTTTAAATTGAAATGGATAATTAAAAATAGATTAATAATTAATCACCTAGGATAATCATACTTGTAGCCATGTTAGTTAAGTCTTCTATGTATACACAGAGATATTTCAGGTAGATAGGTAATCTTCAAATACTTCAAAGACCTACAGAATATGGCATTTAAAATACTTTTAAAATTTAGACTTTCTGGACAATGAGACATGTCTGCTCCTGGCAGCACACTTTTACTTCAGAGAGGAGGATGGGCATTGAAGACACTTCATATGGAGTTTATCTTCACCTTGACAAAAATAGCCATTTGGACAAGAAACTGTTCTTGCCTGAACTGCTTGATCGACTGGACATGCAGGACCCATAAAAAGGTGACCACTAAACTTTGCTTGACAAAATGGTCCTTCAGGTTCCTGCTTCACAGAGGAAACTACCAGACATTCTACAGAACACTGAGAGAAGTGACCGAGAGACTCTAGCCCTGTGGGCTAAAGACAAATGGCCCAACTTTACAAAGAAACATTAGATGACTGTCCAGGCTGCCAGCTTTCTCAGTCTACTCTTGCAAGACTCCTAAAAATTGCTTATATCCTTCTCCCAGTTCTCAGGTAATATTATATCCTTCTGAGGTCTTTGATGTGGTTGAAGACTAGATAGTTATAATTTCCTCAGTTATGATAAAAAATAAGTTAGATATAAAACTTTAGATTCACAATTATAAGATAGATAGGATATCTTCTTTAATATTGTAACTATAATTCTTGCTTGATAATGGTTTTGTTATATGTAATTGTACTATGTAAAAGTTAAAACCTTCCTTAAAAAAAAAAAAAAGAAAAGGGGAAGTGCTGTGGATATTGCTCTATGTAAATAAAGTTCTGATTGGGCAGTGGCCAGGCAGGAAGTATAGGCAGGACAAGAGAGTAGAGAATTCTGGGAAGTAGGAGACTGGAGGGAGACACCACCAGCCGCCGCCATGAGAAGCAACGTGTAAAGACACTGGTTAGCCACAAGCCACGTGGCAAAGAATAGATTAACAGAAATGGGTTAATTTAAGATAGAAGAAACAGATAACAAGAAGCCTGCCACAGCCATACAGTTTCTAAACAATGTAAGTTTCTATGTGCTTTCTTGGTTGGTTCTGAGCAACTGTGGGACTGACAGATAAGAGAGATTTGTCCTGACTGGGCCAGGCAGGAAAACTCTAACTACAGAAGACCACATGAATAAAGGAAGAAGCAAAGTGCTGGAGAGGTCCCCAGAAATCCACAATGTTACATCCACTGTAGACCACTGGCAATGGTCAAGAGAAAGCCGGAACTGACCTACTCTGTTGATCAGACAGCCAATCACACTTACTGTCTTGCTGGAACTCTCATCCAATAACTGATGGAAGTGGATGCAGAGATCCTTGGCCTGGCTCCAGGTGGAGCTCCAGGAGTCCAATTGGCAAGAAAGGGGAGGAACTGTAAGAGTATGAATTGTTGAGACCAATATTAGAGAGGCACAATGACAAATAGCCAAATGAATGGAAACACATGAATTATGAGCCAAAAGCTGTGGAACGCCCAACTGGATCAGGCCCTCTGAATATGTGAGACAATTGAATAGCTTGAACTGTTTGGGAGGCCCCTAGGCAGTGGGACCAGGACCTGTCCTTAGTGCATGAGCTGGCTGTTTGGAACCTTGGGCTTATGCAGGGACACTTCACTCAGCCTGGAAGGAGGGAACTGCACCTGCCTGTACTGAATCCACCAGGTTGAATTGAATCTCCAGGGGAGTCTTGGCCCTGTAGGAAATGGGAATGGAGGGGAGCGACTGGGGGAAGCTGGGGGCAGGAAGAGGGAGGACAGGGGAACCCATGGCTGATATGTAAAGTTAAAACACAAATATAATTTAAAAAATATGCTCATTGTTTTCCTTTCAGTTTGTTTATATGATGGGTTACACTGACAAATTTTCATATGTTGATCCATCATTGAATCTATGAAATGAAGTCTACCTGGTCAGGGTAGATAATTTTTTGATGTGTTCTTAGATTCAGTTTGCAAGCATTTCATTGAGAATTTGTGTGTATATGTTAATATGGTAATATACAAATATAGATTATGTTCATCTCATCTATCATCTCAAATGAATTTGGCAAGGTACCTTCTGTTTGTATTTTGTGAAATAAACTGTGATATTTTGGTATTAATTCTTTCAATATGTGGTAAAATTCTGCCAAATTCATAAAAGAAATAGTTTTAAAAATAAAATCTTTAAAGATACAGTAAAATTAATATAAAAATAAGCCACATGAAGATGGAAATTACACAGAAAATCTGGATTATGTAGTCTTTGATATTTTTTAACTGCAGAAAGACATTTGACTGTAAAGACTGCTTTGTTAAACCAATATGTATATTTTAAAGGTACTTTGACTTCAAAATTTGGATCTAAGGATATATTGGTTTGGAAAGGAGACTCTGCTTTTGTTTCCACAGGAAGCAAGAGGATATGGATTTGTTCCAGATTAAGATACATCAGGTTTGACCAGCCAAGACCCCCTGAAAGGTCTCTTATAACACTATACCCAGATTATCCAACATCCAGAAAGATTTCAAGGCAACTGGATCAGAGAATACAGCCTCACAAACTACTCCATAATACTAAAATTTTCTTTGTATCCCCATAAGAATACAGCACCCTCTTCCAACAGGAGTAGTATGAGAAGCTACGCCCAAATTTCCAAATATACCAAGTCAGCTTTGGAGATAGAATTCGCTCACTCCTTTTAGAAACTCCAACATTTTGCTAAAAGAAAGGATTGAGAGATTTCTGCTCCATAACAGAAGAGCCCTCTGTTGTGGGACAGAAGGAAATCAATATTTTTATTTAAATCAGGTTGATTATAAATGCAATCTCTTTCTGAAGGAGAAAGTTGGATAGTTTAGATATGGTGGGATGAAATGGTAGTTTAATGAACCTACATTTAAAGAGTAACAACTTGTTTAGTAATGTTTACAATGCTATGGATTTTAGTTTATTGATACAAGTTTAAACTTAATTTTGTTATTATATATATATATATATATATATATATATATATATATATATATATATATTTCTACATAAACTGTATTTTGTTTATGTAACTCATTTTGATTGTAATGGATAATTAAAAATACAGGTTAGTAATTATTCTTCTATGATAGTCAAACTTATAATCATATTAAGTTTTCTAGGTATACATTGATGCAATTCAATTATGTAGTTAATCTTCAAACACTTCAAGGACCTACAGAATATGGCATTTAAAATGTTTTAAAAATTTAGACCTTCTGGACAGTGAGATATGTCTCCTCCTGGTGGCACTTATTTACTTCAGACAGAAGGATGGGCATCAAAAACACTCTATATGGAGTTTATCTTCTTGAGAAAAATACCCATTTGTTCAAGAAACTGTTCTTGCCTGGATTACTTGACAAAATGTTGCATCAACTGGACATGCAGTACCCACTGAACTTTGCAAGACAAAATCATCCTTCAGGTTCCTGCTTTGCAACAGAAACTTCCAAACATTCTACAGGACACAGAAAAGGTAACTGAGAGACTCTAGACCACTAGGCTGAAGATAGATGCCCCAACTTTACAGAGGAGCTTTGGATAACTGTTCAGACACCCAGCTGTCTCTGTGATTCTTGATTTTTGAAAGTTATTTATAATATACTTCCTGTTTACTTAGGTAATAATATATCCTTCTGAGCAGTCTTTAATGTAGTTGAAGTCTAGATAGTTATAATTTTCTTTTGTTATGTTAAAAGATAAGATAGACATGAAACTTTAGATTCACAAATATAGGATAGATAGGATGTTTTCTTTAATTTTGCCAAATATAAATAGACTAGAATTATAACTAATTCTTTCTTGCTAACTGTTTGTTATATGTAATTTTTTTATGTTGAAGTTAAAACCTTCCTTTTAAATAGAGAGAAGAGGAGGAATGATGAGAATGTCATTCTGTGTGCTGTGAATGTGTGTTGCTTTGCTTTGATTGATAAATAAGATGCTGATTGGCCAATAGCCAGGCAGAAATTATAGTATAGGCAGGATAAGCAGAGAGGAGAATTCTGGGAACAGGAAGGCTGAGTCAGGATTCATCAGCCAGTCACAGAAGAAGCAAGATATGAGGGTAGAACTGAGAAAAGGTACCAAGCCACATGAGTAAACATAAATAAGAATTATGGGTTAATTTAAGTGTAAGAGCTAGTCAATAGTTACTCTGCACTAATGGACAAACAGTTTTAATTAACATAAGCCTCTATATATTTACTTGGGTCCAAGTGGCTACAGGGCTGGCAGGTGAGAGAGATTTTTCCTGACCATGGGCCAGGTGGCACAAAAGAAAACTTTAGCTACAGGGTTATTTCAATTTTATTTTATCTACTGAGATTTGCTTTGTAACAGACATATGGTTAATTTTGGAGAATGCTCTAGGAGGTGCAGAGAAGAAAATATAGTATGTGTTTAGGTGACATGTTCTGTACATATCTGTTAGATATATTTGGTCCATACTGTCTGTTAGCTCTAGTGTTTCTCTGTTTAATTTTTGTTTGGATTACCTGTATATATTGTTGAGACTAGGGTATTGAAGTCTTCCACTATCAATGTGAGAGGGTATGTGTGTGACTTAAGCTTTTGTAATGTGTCTTTTACAAAAGTGGTGGACCTTACCTAGTGTTTGGGGCATAGATGATAAGAATTGAAACATAATCTTGGTAGATTTTTATTTTGATGACTATGAAGTGTCCTCTCTCTCTCTCTCTCTCTCTCTCTCTCTCTCTCTCTCTCTTTGAGATAGGTTTCTCTGTGTAGTTTTGCGCCTTCCCTGGAACTCTCATTGTAGACCAGGCTGGCCTTGAACTCACAGAGATCTGCCTGGCTCTGCCTCCCAAGTGCTGGAATTAAAGGGGTGTGCCACCACCACCTGGCTCAGTCTCTTTTGATAAATTTTGGTATTAGTTGTATTAGAATGGCTACAGCAGCTCACTACTTAGGTCCATTTTCTTGTAAAATCCTTTTAAAACCTTTTGGTCTAAGATAATGTTGCTTTTGATATTGAAGTGTGTTTCTTGAATGCAGCAGAAGGATGGATCCTGTTTTTGCATCCATTCTGTTAACTTGTGTCTTTTTATTGAGGAAATGAGTCTATTGATATTGAGAGATATTAATGAACAATGACTGCCCATTTTGTAGTTTGTTGTTATGGGTGGTGGTAGTGTGTGTGTGTGTGTGTGTGTGTGTGTGTGTGTGTGTGTGTGTGTATGCAAGACATGTGAGAGTGTGTATGTGTGCATGCATGCTCTTTCCATTTTTAAATTTTGCTTGTATTAGTTTATTGATATTTCCTGTGTTTTTATGGGTTTAGTTAACCTGCTTGAGTTTGAGTTTTCCTTCTAGTATCTTCTGTAGTGCTGGATTTGTACAAAGATACTGTTTTAATTTGACTTAATATGAAATATCTTGTTTTTTCTACCTATGTTGATGAAAGTTTTACTGGGTATAGTAGTCTGGGACAGCATTTGTGCCTTTGAGAGTCTTCAGGGGCTGGAGAGATGGCTCAGTCATAAAAGGCTAGGCTCACAGTAAAAAAAAAAAAATAGATGAGAATCTGAAGGACAGATATTCAGTCTATTCTGGCTTTTAGAGACTCCATTGAGAAGTCAAGTGTAACTGTGATAGTCTGCCTTTAAATGTTACTTGATCTAATTCCCCTGCAGCTTTTAACATCCATTTGTTCTGTACATTTAGTGTTTGGTTGTTATGTAATGTGGGGACTTTCTTTTCTGGTCCAATTTCTTTGGCTTTCTGTAAGCTTCTTGTACCTTTATAGGCATGTCCTTCTTTGGGATAGATTTAACACTTTCTTTGACTGTTGTTTGTATTTCTTCTATTGTATCTTCAATACCTGAGTTTCTTTCTTCCATCTCTTGTATTCTGTTGGTCATTCTTGCATCTGTATTTCCTGTTCACTTACATTGATTTTCCCTTTCTAGAATTCCTTCACTTTGTGCTTTCTTTATTGCTTCTATTTAAAATTTCAGTTCTTGAACAGTTTTATTTGTGGCTTCTGTTTTTTGTTGGTTTTCTTTAAGGGATTTATTCATTTCCTCTTTTTTTTAAATTGTCTTTTCCATGATTTCCTTATGGGATTTATTCTTTTCTCTTTTAAGGATCTCTATCGTCTTTATAAAGTTAGCTTTAAGGTGTTTTTGTGTGTATGTATCATTTATGTTGGAATATTTAGGGCTTGCTGTAGTAGAATAGCTAGGCTCTGATGGTGACATATTGGCCTGGCTGTTGTTGATTGTAATCTTATTCTGGTTTGGGGGCATCTGGGGTCAAGGTGATTATAGGTCTAGTTGCCTAATTCTGAATTTCTTTGTTGGATAGATGTTTTGTTTCTCAGTTTCTGTTTCCTCTCTCTTGTTCTGGCCTGTGTTGTCTGTGGTTGATCAGGGGTTCTCTGACCAAGTTGAAGGCTAGACTTCTGAGAATTGTGGCCTTGTGTTAAGGAGGAGGCCTTCACCTGAATTAGGTGCTGGGACATGGTCAGAAGGAAGAAAGTGAGAATTGGTGCAGTGTGGGGAGGCAATGAGAGAGTGGAAGAAGTGCATAGGCAGGTGTCTTACCTGGAGTTCTGACAGCAGTCATGCCTCTGGTCCAGCAAGTTCTTTGCCTGAGTGGGGTCTGGGACAAGGCTTTAAAGAAGGAAGGGGGAATTGGGGCTAGAGGAGTGGGAGAGGGAGAGGTCCTGGAGTTCTGATAGCCTTTATTTGAGGAGGGGGTCTCTGACTTTGGGCTCTGGAACATGGCCATGAGGAGAGGAGAAGGATAGGATATAGTATGTACTGGAGGTGGTACCAAGGGAACTGAGGAGGTCTGTGAGCATGTGTCCTATCTTGTGGTCTGGTGGCAAAAAATAGCCTTTGCTTTAGCAGGGAGTCTTTGAGTGAGTTTGCCTACTTGTTCTTCTGGATGATATGGCCTGCACTTGAGCAGGGGATATCTGTCTGAGTTGGGTGCACAGGCACAGCAAGAGGGGGTGGGCAGTAGAGCAACAGTAGTAGACTGTGTCTGTGGAAATGAAAGGGGTAGGGAAATTTTTATGTGCAGACTACCTGTTCTTCTGGCTGGAATGGCCTACACTTAAGCAGGGGATCAATACATAAAACATTTATTTATGCCCTCTTGATTCTCTGAATTTCCTCAGTGTATATTTTAATATCTCTGTTTTCATTTCTAATCTTATTAATTTAGGTCTTCATTCACTTTGTTTTGGTTAATTGAATAAATATTTATTAATAAATTTAAAAAATCAAGTTCAATTGTCATTTTTCTGTTCTATTTTCATTTCTATTTTATTAATTTTGGCCCTGATTTTGATTATCTCTTCCAGTTTAATTAGTGTTATTATTTGTTCTTATTTTTCCAAGGCCTTCAAGTATTTTAGTAAGTAATTAATTTGTGATCTCTTCATTGTCTTTTGATTTAGGCATTGAGTGCTATAAACTTTTCTCTGTTGACTGCCTTCAGTGTGTCCTGTAGATTTTGTTATGTTGTATTTGTGTTTTCAATTTTGCTTAATTCTATGGGGTTTTAATTTTTTATTTCTTCCTTGACCCAATTATCATATGATTATTTCATTTTTCCCAATGGAGTTATCCTGGAAATATTGGAAGATGAGTATAAAGATAACAAGGAAACTTTGTAATATTGTAGAAAAGTTTTTCCTCAAGGGAACCTGGTTTCCCATTTATTCAAGGGGTTCTGGTTCTTTACATAGGTTATGGAATTGGTTGAGAATTTCTGTTAGGATGAATCAAATTAGGCTTTCACTCATTTGTTCTGTAATGTTTCTGCTCATAGATATCAAGCAAGAACTTAGTTTCTCAATTTTTATTTTTTTATATCTTATCATCATCTACATGAACAAGACTATTGGAATCCTTTCTTGTCCTATTATGTTCATTACAATATGTAAGATTCCCATGTCTTTGGCAACTCAGGGTTGCCACTTGGCTTCTGCTACTCCGGGATCCAATTTTGGTGCCATTTAGAAGCTGTGGCTCTCACTGTAAAATCTGGCACACAGAAAAGAGTGACGACAAAGCTCTTAAATATACTTCTGCACTTTTCACAAATTGGTTTCGTATAGCTTCTTCTTGGTCCCTCATTTGAGTGAATTGGTTTAACATGGTGAACCAACTCTAGTATTTCAATTCCTTTGAGCCATAAATCCCTTAATCAACACTAAACCAGCTTCATATCATTCACTGTTGGCAAGATTTTTACCCATGGCTCATCCAGTAATTCTAATAAACTCATGGCACTTTCTTTTTTATTTCTAAGAAGTGCAATATCAAATCTACAATCTCTGTTTAATATGTCAAAGGTGGCAGTACTGGAATCATTGTTCGACACTACTGCCTTATAGCCTGATATGTTAGCATTCCCAAAAGAGGAATACCTTGAAATATTGGCTTTGGTACAAAAAAAGTATTCTAGGAAAAACCAGTATGAAGAAAGGATGGAGTTTAGTATAAAATTGCAATGTAGATTTTATGCATATGAGATAAGAAAGTTAAGTGTTAGGAAAAATGAGATATACTCATTTGGGTATGAACTTCTCACAAGAGAGCCTCCCTTTGGAGTGTTCAATATATATAGAATTTGGATAGTTTTCAAGTTACATTTCCAAAGATAGCTAAGAAGCCTTAAAAACAAACATTTCTCAAAGAGTGTAGTCTACAACAAAATTAAAAGATCTGTTTACTTTTGCAGACAATTGTTGAGGGTGCAGTGTAAATTATTGGGGGAGAAAAAAGTGACAAAATTACAGGTAGTGTCTTTTTGTGTCAAGATAGATACAGATAATTTAGGAATCTGAGAGGAGTGTTAAAATTTGATGTTCCATGTTACTTTAGCTCTAAATAAGCACAGATAGTTTTAGGAAGAAGCACATTATCTCTACAGGCAATTTTCCAAATTAGTTGTGTTTGAAATTGCCTGGCTCTGTGACTTTATCAGCAGGAAAAGGAAGCAAAACTCTAAGCCAAAGGCTTCTGTTTTTTCTTTCCCTGTCCCCCCCCTTTTTTTTTGCTTTTATCCTGCATTCAATGGTTCTATTTAAAAGTATTCAGCTTGATCTGGTTTTATCTTCCTTCCACACATATACCACACTCTTAAAATCTATTCACACATATTTTCCTGGGATCTCTGCATGCATGAATGAGAAAATTCATGAATTTCCTAAGTAGGGTAGCAAATAACCTCATGGTTCCCACTGTGAATCTCATGTCTAAAAGACTGCTGAGACATGACACACATCTGGTTATAGTCTACAGGAAAAGTTGGATATTGAAAGTTTTCTTTGAAGTGTACATAGATATGTCATACTTAGCATCTCCTTCAGAAATAGTCATCTGTCAGTTATACAGATAATTCCCTCTGGCAAGGTCCAAGAGAACAGTATTCAATACATTAGAAACAGTGGTATGTCTAGCACTGAATCTAGGAGACTACTTTCGACAAAATTATTACATTGCAATGTGAAAGTTTAGTGGCTCCAACTATATCCATGTCTTCACATTAATTAAATACATATTTAGCAGATAGGGCATATAATGGTTAGCTTTATCAATGGCAAACAATCTAGAATCACCTATGAAGTGTTTTGGTGAGGGATTTTCTTCATTGGACTGTCTTGTGTAAATATCTGTGGTAGATTAATTATAATGAACCAGAGTGTGGAAATAAAACTCCTTTGCCCCTAGGTTGGTTTTTGTCAAGGCATTTTATCACAGCCCTGAAACTAAATTAAAACAGGACTTAAACATGCAATGTAGGTCAGCAAATCAAAAGGTGGGAGCAGAAGTTTACATATTAGCTTTGGATAAGGAAACTAAGTATTTGATTTATTTATCCAAAGCTGGAGATGAAAATTTTCATCTCTGAGTTTAGTCCTTTTCTTTGATACTTAATCCAGGGATACTATGAGGAATAAGCCAGCATCTTTATATGTCTTTCTTTTCCAGGAATGTCTAAGATTTTTATATTTATATTCACAGAGATCCTTGATCTTCATAGGCAGTAAATAAAGAGTATCAAATGCATTGATTGCATAGTTCTCTACATGGTCCACAGTATGGGTTATTAATGTGTCTTGTACTACTAGGAAACATTTATAAAGGAAGTTCTTTACATTATTTTTTTGTAGAATTGCAGAGCCAGCTACAGAAACCACCAAGCACACCAGAGAAATTCAAATTCATTAGAACCACTCACGTTCCATGATCCATTCATCAGGATTTTCTCATGATACGGTCTAGATATCCAACTCTCTATACACTTGAGAGACTAAGAATCTGCTAAGTCTACAAAGCTTGATACCTCATCACTACCAGTTTGTCCTTGAAGGCCAAAAGATTCCTTGACAGTCATTAGTCTTTAGTTCTTATTGGAAGGACAAAAAACTGGATTCTGACCATAGTAGAGGATAATGATAAGAGTAGTAACAGTAGGATATAAACACTCAACTGCTATGCAAGAATCGCTTTTTATTCTAAGAATATGTATTAGTCTCATTAGTTAATAGAAAGCAGGCAGGCCAGTAGCTGTGCAGGAAGTTAGGAAGGAAAGCTAAACTGAGAATACTGGAAAGGAGAAGGGTAGAGTCAGGAGACACCAGCCAGATGCAGAGGAAGTAAGATGAGAATGTGGTACTAAGAAAAGGTACCAAGCCAAGTGCCTAAATGTAGATAAGAATAGTAGGTTAATTTAAGTGCAAGAGTTAGTTAATAAAATGCCTGAGCTGATGATCAAGCTTTTATAATTAATTTTAAGGCTCTGAATGGTTATACAGGAACTGGCAGGTCGGGGACGACCATTTGCTGTACTCATCAGTAGAAAGAAAAAGCAAACTAACAAAAAGCACCATATCTTTTCTTGGACTGCTTTATGGCTGGCCTTACCAACAGAATTTCTCCCCACTTAGGGTCAGGGTCTGCACTCATTATTAAATGCTTCCTGGAAATTCCCTCACAGAGCTGCCCAAAGGTATGACTGTTAGATGATTCCATATCTGATAAAATTGAAAATCAAGATAATCCATACTTTCTGTCTATATTTGCATCAAGTATATGATGTTTTGATAGTCCTTCTTTGAAGTATATGTTGAAATCAAGTAATGAGGTGGATGTCTATTGTGTTGTTTCTTTTGTTCATAATAGCTTTGTCTATTCAGTATTTCCTTGAAAATTTAATTTGGTGTTCAAATAGCATACTCTAGATCTGTATAGGATATATGACATTTTCATGAAAAATTATATATATATTTGGGGGGGAATAATGGGGACATTTTCTTAATATTATTTTTCTCCAAGCCGTGGTGGTGCACGCCTTTAATCCGAGTACTGGGGAGGCAGAGCCAGGAGGATCTCTGTGAGTTTGAGGCCACCCTGGGCTACAGAGTGAGTTCCAGGAAGAGGTGCAAAGCTACACAGAAACCCTGTCTCATAAAACCAAAAAAAAAAAAAAATGCTTCTCCAAACTATGAAACTGGGAGGTCTTTCTGCTTTATTTTGTGTTTTTATCCAATGCCTTTTATAATTGTTCTCTGATTTTCATAACAGAAATATTTCAACTCTTTGCTTATTTTTCCACATGTATTTATTTCCATGTATATATACATATATATAGGATGTGTGTGTGTGTGTATGCATGCACACATGTATTAAATGACATATTATTTAGCCCCATTGTCCTCTAGTTCACTGTCTAGCCATGGCTAGACATTTACTCCTGATTCTCCTTGCTCTACCTTCTGAGTACTAGGATTATATATATGCTTGTATTTAAACATTTTAAATTTTATATATTTTAAAGCCATCTCACATAGGATATTTTTTTCTTGCTTTTCAGTTTTTATGTTTTACCATGTAGCAATATTATATATTTCTGTACTTTGATTTTATATTTCATAATTTTATTGAGTTCAATTATTTTTAACAGTTTCTTGTGAGTTTTGGGGGTCTTTCATAATATTAATAGTGTTATCTATAAGCAATAAAGTTTGACTACATTTCAAGTTCCACATATGTCTTACAAAACTAAGTAGGACTTCTGAGTAAAAATATAAATCAGAATTTATATTAATTTTTATGTTTTTATTACTATTATAAAATAACCATTTAAAGAAGCAATGTGAAATGTATCTTAGAAAACTAATTATCAATTCACACATTTTATTTAAATCATTTTGAATATTATTCTTGTGTGTATGTGTGTGTGTGTGAGTGAGACAGAAAGAGAGAGAGAGAGAGAGAGAGAGAGAGAGAGATCTCACTCTGTATCACTGGCCAGCTTGATATTCACTATGTAGATGAGGCTGACCTTGAATCTGGAGTTATCTTTATCCTCTTGCCATAGCCTTCCAAGTTCAGAGATCACAAGTATGTATTACTATTACATGTTACATATTATATTGTAAGAAATGGAACACAACATTTTTCTTTGTCAAGCATAAAAGTTCAACATTTTATTGAAAATGAAATATATATATATATACATATTATAATTTATACTATAAATTATTTTACTGAAATATGTCAAGATATATAATTTTATATATATATATATATATATATATATATATATATATATATATATATTCAAAATAAATCTGTAAAAAATGTAAGTTATTTGGGAACACCAAATAAAAATATCAGCATACAAAATAGGAGAATTGTAATGGCAGAATGTAGTTTTCAACTAAGCCAACATTGATTGTCTAAGTTATTATAAAATAAGATAAGCTAGCCTGGAAAGATTGCTCAGTGGTTAAGAGCACTGGCTGCTCTTCCAGAAGTCTTGAGTATAATTCCCAGCAATCACTTGGTGGCACACAACCATCTATAATGAGATCTGGTACCTTCTTCTGACCTGCAGGCATATATGCAGGCAGAACACTGTGTCAGTAAAATATAAGTAAATCCATAAAAAGAGAATGAAAATAAGATAAGGGAGAGGATACTTAATATTAAAATAACCCCTTAAAATACAAATTCTACAATAAACTGTGAAGAGCAAATAATTTAGCCATCTCAGCTGGTCAAGAGACATAAATAGAGTGTTCTCCCACAGGGAATGTTACATAGCCCAACCCTGTACCAGTATTTTGTATAACAGCCATTGGAAGTAATATGTAAACAATTTCCTAAATATATAATTTATCATTACATGGATGATATTTTACCAGTTGATTCAAATGCAGATAACTTAGAAAGAATGTTTGAAAAAGTCAATTAAATTTTACCTTGTTGAGAATTACAAATTGCTCCTGAAAAGATACAAAGGAGAGATTCTATTAATTACTTAGGATATAAAATGATAAACTGAGTAATTTGTTCAAAACCTTAGAAGGTGACAAGGACTTAAACAGTTCAAGATAATTGTCAGCTGAAGCTGAGAGAGAATTGTCCTTGGTGGAAAAGAAAGTACAAGAAGGACATGTTTATCTTATAGATCCAAAGTTTGATTACATTTTGGTTATTTTACCTTCTAAGCATTCTCCTACAGGAATTGTAGTGCAGAGGGAAGATATTATATTGGAATGGATATTTTTACCAAATAAACAGAGTGAAAAAAAAACTTTTATGGAAAAGATCTCTGACTTGATTTAAAAAGGAAAATTGAGACTTTGGCAATTAGCAGGAATAGGCCCAGAAGAAATTGTAGTACCTTTAACTAAGGATGAAATTGACAAGATATGGGCAGAAAGGGAACCTTGGCAAAGAGTTTGGAGTAATTTTGGGGAAGACATGAATAGAAAATATACTAAAAGTGATAGAATTCAACTTACAAAGAGAGCTCATTGGATTCTGCCTTGAATTGTTAAGGAAACAACCATATCTGGAGCCCATACATTTTATACAAATGCAACAAACAAGGAATGGCAGATTACAAATCAGAAAATTTAAGTAAAGTGGTTCAAAGTCCTTATAATTCAGTTCAAATATTGGAATTGTGTGCTATTCTGAGGGTATTAGTGGATTTTTTTCAACCCCTCAACACAGTTACTGACTCTCAGTATACTGAAAGTGTGGTATTACATATTAGAACTGCAGAATTTATCTCTAATGAGTCAGAATTAACTTTGTTATTTATTTAGTTATAAATATAATCAGAAATAGGAAGCATCCTTTATACATAACTCACATCTAATACAATATGAGTCTGCCAGGCCCTCTATCACAAGGTAATGATGAGATTGATAAATTATTTATAGGAAATGTCCTGGAGGCCTCAAAATTACATTAAAAATCATGTTAATAGTAAAGTTTTAAAAAAGGATTTTTCCATATCCTGGCAAAAAGAAACAAGGAAATTTCCTACTTGTTCTTTTTACTATCAGACTCTATTACCAGCAGGATGTAACCTAAAGTGTACTCAGAGGAATAAAATTTTGCAGATGGATATGATTCACTTGCAGAATTTGGAAAATTGAAACATGTATAAAACACCATTGATACTTATTTAGGATTTCATTTGGCAACTGCTCTGAGTTCTGAAAAGGCTGATTCTGTAATCACACATTTGCTAGAAGTTATGGCCATCATGGGTACACCTACACAAATTAAAACTGACAATGCTCTGGCATCTGTCTCTGGTAAAATGGAACAGTTTTTTGCTTTTTACAATATAAAGCATAATACAGGTATACCACATAATCCTACAGGATAAGCAGTCATAGAAAGATCAAATGATCTCAAAAAGATATGCTAAATAAACAGAAAGGAATAACAACAACAACAAAAAACCCAGAAATAGACTGCATAATGCTCTATTAACTTTGAATTTTCTCAATGCTGATGTGAAAGGAACAATAGCTGTGGAGAGAAATTTGATTATAGAAAGAAACTACAGAATTAAATCACCTTGTACACTCTAAGGATGTGCTGACCTCAGAATGGAAACCAAAATATGTGTTACTTTGGAAATGGGAGTTTTGCTTTTGTTTCCACATGATATCAAAATTGATAAAGGTTCAATTTGAACAAGAGAAACTTCTTAATTAGAAGAGGGATAGTTATTGACCAGCATGACTATCCAATTTAAACTAACTTATACCACTAACAAATGCTTTTCTTTTAATCAGATATAACTCGCCAAAAGGGAACCTCCAAAAGTTAGGCTGGGGAAGAGTTTGTGTATTTGTCTTTCAGGAGAAGGAAGGCTAAGGAATCTGCAGAATACTGGACAAATGAGACATCTGAAGAAAAAGGACAAATCATTCAGAAAAAAAGTGTCACAACTAAAAAAGTAAATTGGCTTATTAGTATATCACATATAAGATTTCATAAGTCTTAAATGTTTGGTTCTCCTCTTCTCTGTAGACACTTAACAGAAATTGTCTTTATGTAGTCCCAGATCACACAAAAAATAAATTGACTTTGGAATTGGAGAATGGCTCTCTCCTTCTCTAAACCAAGCATGTTTGTTAAAAGGAAAATGCAAAATCTCTGTATCATGTTAGAAGAAAGAGCCATTTGATACAGGACAGAAGAAAAACAAAATTAAGGTACTATTTCATTGCCACTAATGCTGTGGGATATTCTGTATGTCAAATGTGCTGCTCTTTTTTTTTTTTTTTTGTCTTCCAGGTCTGGACTATTTATTCAAAATGAATACTTACAACTCCATTTCTTTTCCTAACATTATTATTATTATTATTATTATTATTATTATTATTATTATTATGTGTTTTAATTTTATACATCAGCCATGGGTTCCCCTGTCCTCCCCCCTCCCGCACCCACCCCCACCTTCTCCCCAGCCCCTCCCCTCCATTCCCATGTCTACCAGGTTTAAATAAATGTGCTGCTCTTATTGGTTAATAAAAAAACACTGATTGCCAGTAGCCAGGCAGGAAGTATAGGTGGGACAAGCAGAGAAGAGAATTGGGGAAAGTGGAGGGCTGAGGAGGGGGACATGGCCAGCCACCACCATGACAAGGGAGATGTAAGGTACCTGTAAGCCACAAGCCATGTAGCAAAATATAGATTAATAGAGATTGGTTGATTTAAGATAGAAGAAGTAAATAACAAGAAGCCTGCCATGGCCATACAGTTTGTAATATAAGCGTCTGAGTGATTATTTTATACATGGGTTGTGGGACTGTGGGAGATGGAGAGAAAAACTCCAGCTACACACTAATCTCAATTCTTTGGTTTCATTTTGATTCTTTAAACTTTTCTTAAGGTATGAATTTTATATGATTTCATATATATATATATGAAACCTTTGTTATTATGTTAATAGTCTAAGAGAGTACCAACCAATTCTACAAAAAAAAGTCTTCATTTAGCTGTATATACATGTTTTGTGTTGGAGTCTGTATCAGTTTTCTGCAGGGAACCATGAACAGGCCTATAAGCGAATTTGAAGTCTCCAGAAAAATGATGGGGCCCTACAATGACGATTCCACAAGAAAAATAATAATAGCACTAAGCTGACACACATCATTCAAAAACCACCTTTGGACAATGAACTGCTGAGGACAATTTTGAGATGGCTAGATTTGATGATCCAGCCTCACAGATTATTTGAGCAAGGACTTCAGATAATCCCTGCTCTTTTGCATTATTCAGAGACTAGTCAACAAATGATACAGCAACTTCTCCTAGGACTTGAAAATTAACCCCAAATTTTTCTTTTCAGAATCCCCTAAAGATGCCTTTGTCCATAAATCCAGGAGGCAATTTTCAGAACACAATGTCCACATTCCCAAGAGGTGGGGTGGGATGGGTGTTTTTTAGTCTTTCTGTGTGTTTTGGGTTTGGGATAACTGGCAATGTTTAGGATGGCTGGTTACAAATGGTTATTGTTAATGGTCAGGAAAGAGGCTAAAAAAGGAGATTAGATTTAAGGTTCTTGTTTAAAAAAAAGAAAAGAAGATAAAAAGGATATAGATAAGAGGCAGATTATTGAATCTACTCTGAAAAACATATAGAAATAATAGAATAAAAGGTAGATTATTGAATCTACTTGAAAAGAAAAAAGAGAGGATATATACTTGATATTGATTAAAAGGTATATTATTGAATCTACTTTTAAAAGGCAACTACTAGTTTGAAATATTTTTCATAGAATTGGATTTTTGTATATTGTATACAAATTATGTATATTGATACAAATTTGAGATTGATTTTATTAGAAAATACTGTATATATAATTCTAATCTTGTTCAGGATATTGTACCTATACCGGTCCTCTAGCAATATAATACAATTTGCTAATCTTTGAATGTTATTATTCCCAACTGCTAAGATACAAATAAATGAAAGCAGTTAGTCATTACAATTGAACTTGTAGTCACATTAGGTATATTTTCTAGGTCAAGCTGAGATATATTTTAGATAGACAGGTCATCTTCAAATCCTTCAGAAATCTACAGAATATGGCCTTTAAAATGTTTTAGTAACAGAGATATTTCTGTCTCTGAAATGCTAGGATTAAAGGCGTGTGCTACCACTGTCTATCCTCATGTTTAATATTGTGGCTGTCCTGCTCTCTGATCCCAGATAAGTTTATTTCGGGAACACACAATATTTTGGGGAACACAATACCATCACAGCATTGCTCCTTTCTTTGAGGGCAGCTGAACAGGCAGTGGATGAATGGCTTCTGATGTGCATTGGAACAGTTGCTGAAACAGTTATTCTTAAAGGAATAACTAGGCTGGAAGTCTAACCTCTCAATAGTAGACTGGCATTTAATAAATTATATGAAGCAACCCACAAGCCAAGATGAATGGAAAGTTGAATTTCAAGAACACCAGCAATCTCTAGGATTTAAAATTCTGAATCATGACAGAACACTGGTGAAATTCAAGTTTATTTGGTACATGGAATTTTCACACTGAATGTGAGATCAAGCTGTAGGCCTTGTGTATACCCTGCTTCACAAATGAGTCTGTCAGATATGCTAAGCCTGCAGGCCTTTAGGCTGAAGATGATGCCCCAATGTGCAGAGAAACTTCAGGTGACTGTCCAGGAAGCTGGCTGTTTCTGTCATAACTCATTTTTTGTAAGTCACTTGTTTGCACTTCCTGTTTTACTAGGTAATATTATTTTCCTTTTCAGATCTCTTAGACAGTTAGATTTATAGTTTTCCTTGTTAAGAAATTCAAAAGAGAACCTCACTAAGAGGTGTTAAGTGTATAAGTTAGAAAGACATCATAAGATAGTTTTCTGTTGGTAATATAAGTTAGGATAGAAAGTGATTTAGGTATATTTTGGACTCAACAAATTAGGATAGATAATGGAATATTTTCTCTGAATTTGTCAAAGGCAAATGGACTAGACATTTTTTATTTACTTATTGCTTGTATATATTGTATATAGCTATCATGCTTTTTGTATATAGTTTTTCCTATATTAGTTATGACTTTTTATTAGACAAAAGGGAAATACGGTGATATTTCATTTGTGCTGAAATGTGGTGATATTTTATTTGTGCTTTAATAAATAAAGCTTGCCTGTGGATCAGAGGAAAAAGACCAGCCATTATAAGTAAACAAAGAAGTCAGGCAGTGGTAGCACAAGCCCTTAATTACATCACTTAGCAGGCAGGATCTCTGTATGTTCAAGGCCACACTAGAGAACATAGCCAAGTGTGGTGACACATACCTTTAATACCAACCATAGAGCTCTGGAGGTCTGTACAGACAGACAGAAAGTGACAGAGCTGTGTAGGAAGAGGAAATGATGTAGCTGTGGTAAGATAGCCAATGAGATAACAGCATAGAAAAGGCATATAAATGTGAGTATACAGGAAGAAGCTCTTTTTGGAAGCTGCAGAGTTGGTGAGGTGAGGTTAGCTTGTCTTTTATCCTATTCCTCTGATCTTTTTCTCAGGCTTTAACCTAAATTTCTTGCTCCATGTTTTTTATTTATTAAGAACATTTAGAAAGTTGTCTACAACCAACTCTTCTTTTTACATATTCTTCATATGCCTACATCAATAATTTTAAACCCAAGAGTTAGTCTTTGGAAGTAGTGTTTCTTCCTATTTTAAAGCATTTAATTATATTATTAAGTGACATCTAATTGTTTTTTATGTGGACAGTTCATGCTATGATCTTTCCTCTTAGAACTTTCTTCATTGTGATGTACAAATTTTCGAATGTTGTGTTTTCATTTTCATTCTATTTTTAAAATGGTTTTAAATTTTCATCTTAATTTTTTGTTGAACTAGTTTTCATTCAGTACTGATTTTTTTAGCTTTCCTGATTTTATGTACTCCCTAATGTTTCTGTTATTATTGATGTTTTGTTTTAATTCTTGATGAAAAGGTAGAATGCCAGGTGCTATTTAAAGTGTTATATATCTGTTAATTCATATTTGAACTAATATGTCATCAGTTTTGAATAAAGTTCCAGGGACTGCTAAAAAGAAATTATGTATTTTTGTATAGAATGTTCTGCATATATCTGTTAAGTCCATTTGGTTTATAATGTTATTTAACTATAGGATTTCTCTGTTTAATTTTTGTCTGGAAAATCTTTCTATTAACATAGGTAGTTTACCTGGGTACCTGCCAAGTATGGTACTAAGGAGAACCCTGAAAGTGGATCTCAGGTGAAGGAAAAAAATCCCAAAAGATGGAAGACAAACTAGCTTAAATGGCTGAGAGGGTGGTAAATGGAGAATTATAGGGACCCTGTGTTCATGTTACATGTCATAGTGAATCCAAAGAGTGTGATTGTAGGTTGGGAAGATGGGATAAGGGAGGCAGTAGTGGTGGATATAGTAGTATCCTAGGAAGTCTTCAATGGTGAAGTAGAGTACAAGTAGCTTGCCTGAGTCCCTGCCAAGTTTGGTGACTATGGGATTTCTAGAAGAGAGTGAATCTTCAGCCTGCAGTTAGCAGGGAGTCAAAAAAAGAAAGGAGATACCCTGGGAGGAATAGCTGAGGTGGAATAAGAATTATTGGGGCCCAAGATACTTATTTTCATTAACATCATTATCTTCTTAGTTACATGATATTTGATGTGATTTTTTTGTGTAAGACAGTCTTTTTATATAACATATCTTCTCTTGATAATTATCTTACTGTCATATAGTAGTATAAATATCTGTTGTAGTTGGAGACCTTCTCTCCAGGTGCCACCAAACCCTGTTTGTCCAACAACCCACTTATAAAATAAACACATAGAAATTCATATTATTTAAACTGCTAGGCCATTAGCTCAGGTCTACCATTGTCTAGCTCTTACTCTTGTATTTAGCCCATTTCTATTAATCTATACTTTGACATATGGCTTGTGGCTTACCATTACCTTATCTCTTTCTTGTCATGGAGGTGGCTGGCAGTATCTCTCTATGCCCCAACCTTCATTTCCCAGAATTCTCCTCTCTCTTGTCCCGCCTATACTTCCTGCCTGGCCACTGGCCAAACAACATTTTATTTATACAGAGTGATATCCACAGCAATCTGTGACATATTTCTCAATACATGAACAATTAACACTTATATTGTTATATAAATACCACTTCAGAAGTTAAAATGGAGCGATGTTTATTAAAGTTACCCTTGAATATAAGAATAAAGTCCTTCCCAAAACCAAATCTGCTCATGTATCATCCTATGGAAGGAAGCTGTAGAATTTCACTTTTCTTTGGTTTTCTGAAAATATTTTTTAATTTGATTTAAGGATTTATCCAAGATCTATAGATAACCACGAAACTGCACTTCTCACCCAGTTGCTGGATCTCATTCTTATCAAAAAGCTTCCAGTCTTATTGCCATCAAACTGGTAAGTTTAATTATTTCAAACATTTCCTAAAACATAAGTTCTATTTATTACTTTATCTTAATTATAATTGTAGTTGTTTGTGTAAATGTATTTTGGTAGAGATTTTTTTCTTTAAATTCTATATATGAAAGGACAAAAACTCAAAAATTTTATCACAATACCATACATATGCCTGTGGAATTTGGAAAAAAATGAAAACTCTGGAGAATAGATTTTTTAAAAAGTAGTTTAGAGAATTAGGAGTGGACTCTTCAGGTAGAATGCCTGAGTAGGAAGTAGAAAAGACATAATGCATAAGCATAAGATGCTGAGTGGCAAAATAGCTTAGTAGGTAAAGGTGCTTGCTGTTCAAATTCATTCATATCTATCATGCACACTTACAGAATAATAAATAAAAAGAAGAAAGAAATTAGCATGGAAGAAGTAAAATCATAACAAACTATTATATTGAACAGAAATGAATTTGTAAATTGCTTAAATATTGTAGAAAATGAATAGATAGATTGTTTATGCTCTTAAAATAGCACTAATTAGAGAAGAATATTAAATTAAATATCATTACACTCACTGATTGCAAAATAATGTAAAATGCTTTTGATAGGAAAAACATTCATTCTTTCCTTAATATCAAACACTCATAAACATTAAATTAATTCTTAAGTTGAAGGAAAAGATGAACATGCAATACAAACTCAAGTCTATTAATACACAAAATGCCTGTTGAGTGATTAGAGGAAAGGAATTTATTAGTGGAGGTGAATTCAGGCTATAAAGTTTTCTCAGGTCTCCTTTATTAGTCAATGGTTCATAAAGTACAGCTTACCTATCAATAAATTCTTGAGTAGCTCATGAAAGTAGACATGAGAAGAAATGCAAGCCATGCTAATTCCCCAAATTTATACATAATTGATATCAGAATATTTATATTTTTCTTTTCCCCATCACTGTTTTTTTTATCAAAAACAAATCAAAACTTCTGGACTGGGGGTAAAGGCTTCTAGATTAATTTTTATTGGCTTACTGATCTTGTAAAGGTTTTATACAGCTAGCCACAGCTGCTGTGAGCTCATGAGTATAATGGACAGAAGCCACTTTTCCAACGAATTCCTCCCCAAACTCTGACTTTTGCCAACTTTCCACTACCTCTTCCATGAAGGTCACTGAACCTAAATCTAGAGAAGCTGATATAGATTTCTCACTTGTGTATGAGTAATCTATGGTCACTTACTCTTTCTATTCTGACTACTAATGATTCTCTATGTCAACCACTGTCTACTGGAATAAGAACCATTCCAAATGAAGGACAGGAGCTGCAGTAAATCATGGGTATTAAATAAAAATGTAAAGTCTTTAGAAAGTAACTTTTTTTAAAATCTGAATAGCAAAATCAGATTGAGTAAGAGTTCCAATCAGAAAGTTGCTAGTTAACTCCATAGCAATCATACCAATTTGTCAATAGGCACAGCTTGTCACACTGGTTATTACTTTGGCTGTTGATAGTTTTTATTTTCTAGCAGCTTGTCATACCTTTTGATACTAAGAAAGTTGATGGCTGTTGTAGGGCAGAGAGACATTCAATTTTTGTCAGGAGCAAGGTCTCTAATATGTTTAGAATTATGAAGAAGCACAGAAATGGCACATCTACATTCTTTCTGAGAGACAAAAATAGTGTCTTATTAGGAAGTGAAACATTCCTCTAATAAAGCTTTATCTCCCTCTCCCTCAATAGTATCTAGCATGTCTTCTACTGACAAAGGAAGTGATACAGCTGAAAATGCTCTCAAAAATGCTGAAATTGAACAACCAAATGTCTGTGAGACAGAGAAAGAACTTCCACTTGCTAATACCAACGTAATTTCTCAGGTGGAAACCAATGAATCATGCATGGAGCTAAACTCATCAATCTCTCAAGAAGATATGTGTCCACAAGCAACAGAAAATAGCCAGTCTGAAGCAGAGATGACTCAAAATGATCCACCAAATGAAGAATTAACAGATGACGCTCTTCCACTACAGATACCTATTCCAAGAAAGCTGACATTTCCTAGGTTAAGATTGTTTAGCATTATCTATCTCTCTATCCCACAACCACAAATTCATGAAAACAAGCCCTTATATGATAAAACAATGTTCTACAGAGGAAGGATGGAGATGAGAATAAGTGATTGTTTTTCTAATTTCACATGTGACAAAATAGTACATTCTCATTTCCTGCAAAGGCGGATCCCGTTCGTTCATTTTGATGAGATAAATAGGATGATCATTTGCCTATTGGGCAGTAATTTCTCTCCACCTGAGCATTGTCAACATAACACATGTTTAAAGCATAGATATGTATCCATTCTTTCTGACCCAAATGTTCTCAACAACATTGAAAGGAATATTGTCTTTGGAAGGCCTATGAGAGTGTACTACTACCACCCACTTATTGAAAGATTGACTCAAAGAAAAACTAGTAAGTCCTATCAAAACAACAATGGAAACCACCCTTCTCTGAGGCCAAGATTCTACCTGCCACAGTTCCCAACCCAGAACATTGTCCATAGAAAATATTTTAAAAATAATTGGAGAACTTGTCACAAACTGAAACTAGTAATCATAACCTACAAGAATAATTGGAAATATCTTTGTCCTGTCTGTGGGTGTACTTTCAACAACTTTCAAGATTTTAAACATCATTTCTGTAACTTTTCTGGAAATTAAAGTAGGATAATCTCTCTCTTTTTTAAATTTTCAGTTCTAAAACTAAGTAATGTTAATATTCATCTGAAACAATATCTTGTGATCAGTAAATTTAGGATGATTCCATCACACTGCAAAACTGAATATAAACTATGTACTACAATATACATTTCTGGGAAGACAATTAATCTTCATATTTATCATTGGAATATAAAGCTGTTTATTTACATTGAGTCAGCAACTGAACCAAGATGATGTTTGCACCTCCTTTAACAACAATTTCTGCTGATATGAGTACTGATACTGGCCACCAACTAAACAATATCCTGGTAAAGAAAGCAACAGAGAGATAGAAAAAAATCAACCAGTGACTTCTAGAGATTCTGCTCAATGAAGTATCTGATTCCCTCCAAAATTCAATAAAATCATAGTAATGGCATTGCAAATGTTACTGCAGTTTTTGTAGCTCGATATAAATAAATGCCATGAGAATCACATTATTGCAAATACAACATATCTATACATTAGTGACAGTCCAATAGATAAGTGATACTTAACATGACCTTCTAATAGAAGTGAAATGGTTTGTGATATAAGTGGAAACTATTAAGTACTAAACTTATAGCACACAAACTATGAACTTTTTCTGGTCTTGAATAACTCCTTCACCTAAGGCCAGAACCATCATTCAAATTTTATACTTGTAACATTCCAAATGTTTAGAGAATCTCTTATCTTTCTACTTGTAGCTCAATATCTGTGTCTTTTCTTTCCTTTTATCTAAACTTAGAAGGATTAAATTATATATATTTGGTTCAAAATACATATTATATCTAATATGGAAATATATTCACATAGGGCTAAAGAACAAAGAATTCATAATATATAACACATTATCTGACATACTATTATATTTGGATATTTATATTCTATATTATACCTTACCACTTTATAGTTAAGTGAATAATTTTGAGAATCATTTCCTGGAATTTTAAAAATATGAGTACAAGCAAATGTTCAAATTTGTACAGTTACTAGTATCTACATAAATAGATTACATTTAATATAAACAAAAACAATATTCTAAGCATATAATAATATACATTTGCAGAAGAAATTAGCATATAGAATACTGAAGTTGGCAACTTTTTTCTTTTAAATGTTTTCAAAATTTATTAGAGTTTCAAACTTTATTTTGTTTCAGAAGTTTATTTGGTGATCACATTTTCTATGAGCTTGATTTACTTTGTTCAATTATTATGTGTAATCTGCTTCTTGGCTAGAATCCTTTTTAAATTATATTTTATATGCACTTTGAACAATTAAATGTTCAAAAATCAATCAGATTCATTCATATGTACGTGAATAATCCCATTTGATTTTATTTAGTATATATTAAAATTCAATTAAATAAAGGAAAAATTCCATTGAGTTTCTTACAATCACATTGAAAATGAATTATCAAGCCAGTGGTGGTGGTGCAGCCAGGCGGTGGTGGAGCATTCCTTTAATCTCAGCACTCAGGAGGCAGAGCCAGGAAGATCTCTGTGAGTTCAAGGCCAGGCTGCACTTACAAGTGAGTTCCAGGAAAAAGGTGCAAAGCTACACAGAGAATCCCCGTCTCGAAAATCATATATATATGATTTTATTACTCCTAATTGACCCAGTTTGTGTCTGATATGATTAGTTTAACAAAAATAGCAATAAACAATTCATGTGAGTTAGAATAAATGAAGCAATTGATAGTGTAAGAAGTATCTCTGCTTTGTAATTTTGGAATTGTTCTATTTGCCTGGAAGAGGAAAGTACACAAATTCTGGATATATACATATATACATATATGTTAGTGTTATGTATATTCATTAACAAAAATTGTATTCCATGAAATTTTGAAATACATTAAAATAAATTTGTAGTCTATAGTGATGTTCTTAAATATAATCATTTTGAAATAGATAATTAAATCTGTATATTGAAATCATTACAGTTTTTGCAGAAACCTGTATTCATAACATGTGTTACATCTATACACTTTTTTCAGACTTGCAAAAGCATTTTTGTACTTGAATGTGAAAATGCAGTTTGATGAAATTTTAACTTTTTCAATTACATGTATTACATGTATGTGTAAATACTCCCATATATAACAATTTGGCAGTCATAAAAATCAGAATAATACCAAAAGAAAAAACAAGATTTAAAAAGCCAATGAAACCTATCTTCTAGTGTTTTCTTAGAACTTTTGTTTGTTTGTTTTTGGGACTTTGGTTAGTATTTTTATTGTTTCTATTTTGATTTTCATGTCATGCATAGTTTCCTTCTTCATCTGTTTATTTTTTCTTGGCATTGTTTAAGGGATTTGTTGATTTCCTCTAATTTTCTGTTTGTCTTTTCCCCGATTTCTTTAAGGGAATTTTTCATTTTCTCATTAAAGACCTCTATCATAGTCATAAAGTTGGTTTTAAGGTTATTTTCTTGTGCTTTGGATGAGTTGCAACATTCAGGTCTTGGTGTCTATGGGCTCTGCCATTTTGTTGATAGTGCTCTTACACTGTTCTTTAGGCATCTGGGCTTGGGATGATTAGTTGTAGTCCCTGATTTCTGAGTTTGTCTTTGTTTGATTCATACTTTATTCCTTAGTTTCTATTTCCTCTTTGATTTTTCTGGATTTTCTGCCATGGCTTTCTGGTAGCTGGCCTGACCTTTGGTCTATTTGGGAATCTCTCTCCAAGCTGGGAGTTGGCTTTCTGTGTGTTAGCTTGGCCTTTTGTGCAGGAAGTGAGGGTCTCATTTCCTCTGACTGGTGTGGCCTGCACCTGAGCAGCTGAAGTCTGAACAAACTGGTGTGGCTTGTGCCAGCTCTGAATGTTTTGACCTTTCCCTGAGTGGCCAAAGTCTTTTGAGATTGGAGGCAGGGACCAGCAGCAGGCATGACAAGGAGCTGGGGATCCACTGGTGTAGGTAAGGGTACCTGAGAACAGAATCCAGGGGAACAGAGTCCAGAGTCTCCAACAAGTCATTTGTTTAAAAAAAAAAATAGTGGGGAAAACTTGCCAATTTCAAGACAAAGTAAATAATTAGCAAAGTTTGTGAACAAGTGAGAAAATGTTTGAACATCAATACGTATAATATTGTTAAATATGAATTGAAATAATAAATATGGAGCCCAAAGTAGAGAGCATTTCTGGATTATGATTTCAAAGAATAAAAACTAGAAATTCACTAGTTCACCAGAAATAAGAATATAACTAATAATACATTCACATGACTTTTATTTCAAAGCTTGAATAGTATGAGGCCACATGAGGATCTGGGGAAGTTGTGTTGCCCTGCTAGGTTAGTCAAATTGGAGAGCTCCAGGAAAATAATTAAGAATTCATATTGCTTAACTGAGGGTAATTAGGCTACATTTTAATAATCATAAAAAGAAAATTAAAGGTTATGGATTGGTACATAAGTTACCCCAAATCTTTCAATATCATTGTATGATATTTTTCAACTGTTTATTAATAATTGCTCTATGTTACTTTTTCAGAAAAATATTTGTTCATTATTCATGATGTTTTATTGTTAATTTTTCAGTAACCATACTACTTAAAGATACTTTACAATAACAGAATATGTAGTATTTAAATATATAAAATGATATTTATAATGTACAGTTATGCAAACATTTTAACATTACTTTTGAAAAGATAACTGTATCCAAAATTTGTGTGGAGTAATAACAAATGAATATTTTTGCTATAATCCATATAGGTGGTAGTATTCTTGAATTAAACAAGTTACCTAATATTCACTATAGATTTACACTTTCCCATAAAAATTCACTAAAATATGATCACATCACATATAATCTATAAATAATATGCAACTTAACTATGATATATATATATATATATATATATACTGAAGAAATATGTATTTCATTTGTATTGTTTTCTGTTAAATCTGGTGATATTAAGAAAAGTATAAGCCGTGCAGTAGTGGCACATGCCTTTAATTCCAGAACTCAGGAGGCAGATCCAGGTGGATCTCTATGAGTTCGAAGCCAGCCTGGGCTACCAAGTGAGTTCAAGGAGAGGCACAAAGCTACACAGGGAAACCCTGTCTCAAAAAAACCAAAAAAAAAAAAAGTATAAAAAAGTATAAAGCAATTTCTAAAATAAATCTGGAAGAGAAAAAATTAACATATGGTTCTTTGTTAATGTCTCTTAGACTGAAACCTTCATTGCCCAAACACAGGATTGCTGATGGCTGGTCACATATAACAGAGTGTCTCAATGTCAATTTCCTTCAATGAAGGTGTGCTGACACTCACAGGGTTAATATCTCTTCCCAGAGACAACATATCTCTAATTACTCAGTGATTGAGGGATAGAAAACATGGCCCCTGGGCATACTTTGTGTCATCTCTGAAGTGCCTTCCCACTTATAGGACTTCTTTGAAATTTTACAGTCTTAACTGTGTTAGATTCAAACCATACCTCTAAGTAGTTAATGCTCCTTTTTCTTTCTCTCACTAGGGACATTTTCAGTGACACATTCCTCACACTATCCTGGGCAAAAAATCTGGGAACTTAATCTAAGAACATTCTTAACAAATAATGGAGGGACAGACATTTAATAGAGATGAAAAGAGACAGTGCAGCCTAAAGTCAAAATCGTTAGCTAAAATGTGATTCAGAGGCATAGACAGGTGTTTTAATAAGAATAAACCATCTGGGAAATCTGTGATGCATGAAACAGAAGAGGAGAATAGATAATCTTGAACTTTGAAAGTCAATATAGAAGGTAAAAATGTTTGTTAATAGTTTGGTTTGTTTCCAAAGATATAGCAGGCTAATCTAGACGTCACTAAAGACTATTACATATTGAGTATCTTGTTTTTATTTATGTGCTTTGTAGCACTTCCTTTATGAATAAAACACATTTACAAATCCATGCATTACCTGATTGTGTAGAAATATGTGCAATTGTGGAAGAATAATGCATTATAACATAATTGGTTTTATATATACATTATATTTGCTTTTCCTACCTTGTACAAAAACTCATAAATAAATGATCCTTTGCTTAGCTTAATAGTCAATTCAGAAAATTCCTTTCTCTTCATTATTCAAATAGTTTAGGTTTAAAATTTCTAGTAAAACTTCATCTAGCAATTCAAAAGTGAAAACATCCCTCATCTCCTCAACTGTATTTGTTTCTTGCTTATGCTGTACCCCCTTTACCCACAAAGGAGACAGGACTAAGGTTATTTTCTTGTTCTTTGGAAGTGTTGAAGTATTTAGGTCTTGATATTACTGGGTTCTGATTTCTGAGTTTGTCTTTGTTTGATGGGTACTTTATTCCTTAGTTTCTATTTTCTCTTTGGTTTTCAGGACTTTCTACCATGGCTTTCTGGCAGCTGGCATGACCTCTGGTTTATTTGGGAATCTCTGTCCAAGCTGGGAGTTGTGCTTCTGTGTGTTAGCTTGGCCTTTGATGCAGCAGGGGGGGGGTCTCAATTCTTCTGACTTGTGTGGCCTGCAACTGAAAAAAATTTAAAAATTAAGAAAGGAATAATGTGCACCAGTGTTGATCATAGGCCTGTTACAGACACGTGAACAATCATACAAATATAGACAAACATATAACACACACACACACACACACACACACACACACACACACACACACAAAGTAATTTGAAGCCAATGCAAAATGACAAATCATGTTCCAGAGTAAATATACATTGTAGCCAAAAGTTTTCCTGTGTCCTGCCTGGCAGGCAGTCAGAACAAATCTCCCTCACCAGCTGGTCTCCCAGCTGCTTGAACCCAAATAAATTCACAGAGGCTTATATTATATACAAGTGATATAGGCTAATGGCTCAGGCTCCTTACTAGCTACTTCTTACATCTTAAATTAATCAATTTCTATAAATCTATTCTTTGCCACATGGCTTATGGCTCACCAGTAATTTACATCTTGCTTCTTCTGGCAGTGGCTAGCAGGGTCTCCCTTTCTTTGCCTTTCTCCTTCCTTTCTCTCTAGTTAGAATGTTCCACCTAACCTTATTCTGCATCACTATTGGCCAAACAGCTTTATTTATCTTCCAATGAGAGCAACACATATTCACAGCATACAGAAAAATATCACTCATCGATTTAAAATAGAAAATAACTAAATGTGAAGGAAGGTATATAAGGGTTGAATTTGAGAGATGGAAAGTCTGTAACATGACAAGGAATATGGCAGGATATAAGGACCATTTTAGGGTAGCTTTGGACTGAAGGAAATATGTAATGCACAAACTGAGGCCTAGATGTGAGTGCTGTTGTGGTGGTTTGAAAGAAAATTGCTCCTAGAGGGAGTGGCATTATTAGGAGTTATGATGTTATTGAAGTAGGTATAGCTTTGTTGGAGAAAGTGTATCATTGTGTGGGTGGGCTTTGAGTTCTCTTTTGCTCACAATCCCTCAGTATGACTTTCAGGCCATTTTCTGTTGTTTGCAAGATGTATTATTCTCAGCTATTTCACCAGCACTAGATCTGCTTGCGTGCTGCCATGATCCCCACCATGATGAGAATGGACTGAACCTCTGAAACTGTAAGTGAGCCACTCCAATGAAATGTTTTCCTTTATAAGAGTTGTCATGGTCACAATGTCTCTTCACAGCAATAGAAGATGTAACTAAGAAAATATGTATGTGAGCATACACATTATATGCATAATCATCCCCAAAATAAATCAAGTTATATTGTGCAAATATATTATATTTATACGTTAAATAAGTGAGTTGGTCAGAGGACAACCTTCAGAAGTCAATTCACTTCTTCAGCTATATGGATCTCAGGTATCAAATTCTGGTCTTCAGGCTCTGTAGCAAGCGTCATTAACCACTGAGATCTCTCACCAGTTCTGAGTTCAAATGTATGCATCAAATTTATTTTGGTTTGGTTGCAAATTTTTTCTGCTCCAAGAGTCATAGTATTTGACTCTTACACTAGCTTCACTGTTTTACTTTTCTTTATAACTCACATGTATTTTATGGAATGTACACACACAAATACAATAACTAGATATTAAAAAATGGGTACACTTATGTACAATAACAGTGATTATACAAAAAGGAAATTAAAAGTAATGAAACGTTTCAGATTAAAGTAACCATAATTATAAAGGAAATATTAAGTATTTTTCAGAGAAAATCTAAAAAAAAAAAAAAAAACTGGAAGGAAAGTATAGAAGCCACAAATAAATAGAATTAAAATTGTTAATCTGTTTGTATTGATTATAGAAATGTATACATCTAATATACCTTCTCTAAAAGTCCCAAAGATGTAAAAAAAAAACCAGCCATCTTAAATTTAATGGGAATAATATGTGGACCACTAATAACCAAAACAACTTAAAAAAAGAACAAAGTAGGATAAATGAACTTGTTTCCAATTTGAATAGGCAGGATTAATATAGTAAAAATGGCAATCGAACCAAAAGCAATCTTACCAACACAATTCTTCACAGATCTGGAAAGGATAATACTCAACTTCATATGGAAAAACAAAAAACCCAGGATAGCCAAAAGAATCCCGTACAATAAAACAACATCTGGAGGTATCTCAATCCCCAACCTCAAGCTCTACTATAGAGTAACCGTAATAAAAACAGCTTTGTACTGCCATAAAAACTGACATATGGACCAGTGTAATAAAATTGAAGACCCTGACATCAACCTGCACACCTATGAACATATTATTTTTGACAAAGAAGCCAAAAATGTACAATGGAAAAAAGAAAGCATCTTCAACAAATGGTGCTGGCATAACTGGATGTCAATGTGTAGAAGGTTGCAAATAGATCCATATCTGTCACCATGCACAAAACCTAAGTCCAAGTGGATCAAAGACCTCAACATAAATCCAGTTACTCTGAACCTGATAGAAGAGAAAGTAGGAAGTACTCTTGAATGCATTGGCATTGGAGATCACTTTCTAAATAGAACACCAGTAGCACAGACACTGAGAGAAACAATCAATCAATGGGACCCGTTGAAACTAAGAAGCTTTTGTAGAGCAAAGGACATGGTCAACAAGACAAAGTGAAAGCCTACAGAATGGGAAAAGGTCTTCACCAACCCCACATCTGACAGAGGGCTGATATCCAGAATATATGAAGAACTCAAGAAATTAGACATCAAAATGCCCAACAGTCCAATTAAGAAATGGGATATAGAACTAAACAGAGAATTCTCCACAGAGGAAGTTCAAATGGCTGAAAGACATTTAAGGAATTGCTCAACATCCCTAATTATCTGGGAAATGCAAATCAAAATGACTCAGAGATACCACCTTACACATGTCAGAGTGGCTAAGATCAAAAACACAGAAGACAGCTTATGCTGGAGAGGATGCGGAGCAAGGGGAACTCTCTTCCACTGCTGGTGGGAATGCAAGCTTGTATAGCCACTTTGAAAATCAATATAACGCTTCCTTAGAAAATTGGGAATCCATCTCCCCCAAGACCCAGCTATACCACTCTTGGGCATATACCCAAGGAATGCTCAATCATACCATAAGGGCATTTGCTCAGCTATGTTTGTATCAGCATTGTTTGTAATAGCCAGAACCTGGAAATAACCTAGATGCCCTTCAACTGAAGAATGGATAAAGAAAATATGGTACATATACACAATGGAGTACTACTCAGCAGAGAAAAACAATGACATCATGAGGTTTGCAGGCAAATGGATGGATCTAGAAAAAAATCATACTGAGTGAGGTAACCCAGACTGAGAATGACAAACATGGTATGTACTCACTCATAGTAGGATACTAGATGTAAAACAAAGATGACTAGACTGCTACACAACTCCAGGGAGGCTGCCTAGAAAACAGGACTTTAGGAAAGACACAGGGATCACCCAATGACAGAGAAGTGGATGAGATCTACATGAACAACCTGGACGACAGTGGGAGTAATGAAGGGCAAGATTTGAGGGAAAGAAAGCTTAGGGGAGCAGGAGATCCCAGCTGGATCAAGAACAGAAAGGGAGAACGAGGATTAACAGACCATGATAAATGAAGACCACATGAGAACAGGAATAGGCAGAGTTCTGGAGAGGTCCCCAGAAATCCACAATGATATATCCTCTGTAGACTGCCAGCAATGGTCGAGAGAAAGTGGGACAAATAGCCAAAGGAATGGAAGCACACGTATTATGAACCAAAGGCTGTGGAGCCCCCAGCTGGATCAGGCCCTCTGGATAAGTGAGACAACTGAATAGCTTGATCTGCTTGGGAGGCACCCAGTCTGTGGGATCAGCATCTGTCCTTAGTGCATGAACTGGCTGTTTGAAACCTTGGGCTTACACAGGGACACTTTGCTCATTCTGGAAGTAGGTGAGAGGACCTGCCTGTACTGAATCCACCAGGTTTAAATGAATCCCCAGGAGTGCCTTGATCCGGGAGGACATGGGAATGGAGGGGGGGCTGAGGGGAAGGTGGGGTTGGGGCGGGAGGGGGGAGGACAGGGCAACCCATGGCTAATGTATAATATTTAAAACACATAATAATAAAGAAAAAATTATATCTGTACTGAAAAAAAACCTATACTTCACAAAATTGAAGAATATAAAAGAAATGGACAAATATCCTGATAGATACCACATTAAGTCAAGATCAGAAAAAAATTTAATTAAACCTATCATTATTAGGGAAAAACAAACAGTCATTTAAAGTCTCCCAACCACAAAAATAAAGTACAGGATCAGAGGTTTGTGCACAGAATTCTGCTAGACTTTCAAAGAAGAGCTAATATCAATAATATTCAAATTATTCCACAAAACAGAAACAGAAAGGAACATTACTAAATTATTTTTATGAGGCCACAGTCACCCTGAAACCCAAACCACTCAATTATTATTATTATTAGTTTCAATAATCTACCTCTTATCTATATCCTCTTTTTTCTTTTTCTTTTCTTTTTTGATCATTTTCAATGAACAACTTTTAAACAACCATTGTAAATAATTAAAATATCCATAACTCAAATGACCAATGTAGTGGCTGTTCTGTTCATATAAGTTTTTGGGGTGCACAATATTTTAACCACAGGGTACAGTTAAGAGATTTCAAGAATCTCAGAAGAGACTTTGAACTTTGAACTTTTAAACATTGTTGGAACTGTGATATACTATGAAAACTTTTGAAGTTGGATTGAATGAATTTTTTTGCATTATGATATGGCTACAAGCCTTTGGAGGCCAGGGAGTAGAATGCAGTTATTTGGAAGTAAATGGCCACCAAAAGGAGTTGCAGTGTGTCAATGTGGAGGTGGGCTTTGAGGTCTCTTATATACTCTAGCCATACCCAGTGTCTGAGTTCACTTAGTATTACCTTTGAATTAAGATGTAGAGTTCTCCAGCACCATGACTGCCTATAGGCCACCCTACTTCCAGCCTTCATACTACCTGCCATGATGATAATGGTCTAAATCTCTGAACTCTAAGCTCTTACTTCAATTAATGTTTTCCTTTATAAGAGTTGCGATGTTCCTGGTGTCTCTCACAGGGATAGAAACCCTAACTAAGATAAGTCCCTTCTAGTATTTAGTCTCTGATGAGAAGTTGGGTATGATTCTAATATATCTGCCTTTATATGTTACTAGGCCTTTTTTTTCCTTTGCAGTTTTTAATATTCTTTCTTTATTCTGTATGTTTAGTGTTTTGATTATTATATAGCAATGGCACTTTTTTTCTGGTTCAATTTGTTTGAGGTTCTTAAAAGGTTCTTTTGCCCTTATAGGTACATCCTTCTTTCAGTTGGGAAATTTTTCTTCTATGATTTTGTCGAATATATTTTCTGAGCCTTTGACCTAGGATTCTTCTCTGTCTTCTTTTATAATTATTTTTATGTTTGGTCTTTTCATAATGCTCCAGATTTCCTGGATGAATATTGCTAGGATTTTCTTGTACTGATGAATGTTTCTTCTATAGTATCTTAAATGCCTGGGATTATCTCTTCCATCTCTTGTATTCTGTTTGTCATGTTTGCATCTATAGTTCCTGTTCACTTACCCAGATTTTCCATTTCCAAAATTCCCTCAGTTTGTATTTTCTTTATTGTTTCTATTTCCATTTTAATGTATTGAACTGTTTCCTTCACAGGTTTGTTCTTTCTTGTCTGTCTTGGCATTTGTTAAGAGATTTATTGATTTGCTCCATATTTTTTCTTTTTTTCCTTAATTTATTTAAGGATTTTTTCATGTGCTCTTTAAGAACCTCTATCAATTTCATGAAGTTTGTTTTAAAGTAATTTTGCTGTGCTTTGATGTCCTTTGTTGTAATCTTTCTGTAGTCTGTGAATATGAGTCTTCACCAAAACTTTTTTGATTGGTTTAATAAAAAGCTGAATGGTCAATAACTAGGCAGGAAGAGATGTTAGGCCAGACTTCTGGAGACAGAGATCTCTGGGAAGAAGGAATTTGGAGCTGCCAGACAGAGCAGAAGCATCGTGGCCATTACAAAGTAAAAGTAACTGAGCCATATAAAAGAATGTAGATTTAAAGATATGGGCTAATTTGTTATAAGATCTAGTTAAAAATAAGCCTAAGCTATTGGACAAGCTTTTATAATTAATAAGAAGTCTCCATATACTTACTTGGGAGGTGGCTAGAAGGACAAATAAGACTTGCTACAAATGATGCCCAAAGTTCACCTTGCATATCCATATAAGACCTGAGAAATTTTTTAAAAAATTCTAAATATATAAAAATGGAGCAAAATACAGCTTCCTGTATGTTCAAGCCACTAGTGCACCATGAGAAAAGCCATGTGTCAGGATTAAGGTTTTGTTCATGCAGACATAAAAAGATACAGGTATTCAATAAAGCAAGTTCATATGAAAAAAAAACCAAATTCTGAACATGTTACAGTATGTTCAACAATGTGTATTGGATTAAAGGAAAATGGGTATTGATAATCTTAGAAAAAATATTTTAAAAATAATAAAATCTTAGAGAGTAAAATGATAAAGAATTAAACCATGAAAGGATGGAAAATACCATACCCTGAGAGTATGGATCCTATATGGTGTCTTGTTAACTTTGAATTTTTTAAGTGATAACATACAAAAAAACAATAGCTGCTGAGAGACATTGAATTATGGAATCTGCTAAATTAAACAAATTTATATACTTTAAAAAACATCTTAACATCAGAACAGAAGTAAGACAATCTGTTGCATTGGGAGAGAGGTTATGCTTTTGTTTCTAGAGAAAACAAACTGTTGTGGATTTCTTCCAGATTAATAATGATCTGATTTAACCAAGGAAGACCTCTGAGTGTCTTGGCTACAGACCTGGGAAAGGAAGCCAAAAAAGACTATAAGATAGGTGATGTGTAAGCTGATCTCTTCACATGGGAACAGCTTTGAGATGAGATAAGACATGATAAATCTTGTTGGATACAGTATCCTCATGACCTATTATTATATGCCATCCTTTCATATAGCATGGATAGAGAATTATTAGTTTTATTGTACAGTCCAAATGGACATATAAAGTTGACAAATGCTTTTTACTTGCTCAAACATAAAACAAAAAATCATCTTTAACTGACTTTTGAACACTGTACATTTGATACATTTGTTAATGCATATATGTATGTTACCTTTGAATGTTTATGTGTTTTCAGATTAAGGAGACCAGACATTAATCAAAATGGCTGGCCCAGATAATCCAGCCTCTCAGACTGCCTTTGTTACAGTTTCCTCGGAATTCTACACCAAGAATAGTTACAAGACTTGCTGTGGGATGTTTTGTATGTTAAATGTGTTGCTCTGATTGGTTAATAAATAATACACTGATTGGCCAGTAGCCAGGCAGGAAGTATAGGTGGGACTAGGAGAGAGGAGAATTCTGGGAAGTGGAAGGCTGAGGCAGAGAAACACTGCCAGCCTCCACCATAACAAGCGAGGTGCAAGGTACCAGTAAGCCACAAGCCATGTGGCAACTTATGGACGAATAGAAATAGGTTAATTTAAGATAGAAGAAATAGATAACAAGAAGCCTGCCACAGCCATACAGTTTGTAAGCAATGTAAGTCTCTGTGTGTTTACTTGGTTGGGTCTAAGTGGCTGTGGGACTGGCAGGTGAGAGAGATTTGTCCTGACCATGGGCCAGGCAGGACTGGAGAAAACTTAAGCTGCAAAGACTACTGACTGAGATTCTTCAGCCTCAGCAATTATTCCAGCCAGGATTTCAGATAAGCCCTGCACATTCCCATTGCTCGGAGACTGGGAAACAAATAATACAGCTAACTTATCCAGGACTTGACTATTTTTCCAATTTTGCCAAGGTCCCCTAAGATACCAGTGCACCCACACAACAGGAAGCAGTCTTGAGAACATGGAACCAACATTCCCAAGTATTGCGGTGAATGGCTTTTAGTCATTTGTTGAGTTATAGATGTTTGTCATCATTGAGGGGGTTGATTACAAGTTGTTACTGGTCATGTAAAAATCAAGAAAAAAGCTAAACAAAGGACTTAGATTTAAAGATCTCTTTTTGAAGGAAAAAATATCAGGATTAGTATATATGAATACTCAATGTTGCAAAGGAAAATTAGGTGACCATCCGGGCAGTCAGTTGTTTCTGTCCTTACTTTTAGTTTTGTAAGTTGGCTTGCACTGAACTTCCTGTTTACTAAGGTAGTAATATATCCTTACAGGGTCTTTGATGAAGTTAAACATTAGATAATTATAGTTATACTTTTCCTTAATTATGATAGAAGAAAAATTAGGTACATAGATTTGGACCCATTATGAATGAATAAATAATAGGATACTTTCATTAATTATGCCAAATACAAATGGACTGGAAACTGTAAATGTAACTCTTATGTGATAATTCTTTTTATTGTTTATAATTTTATTACATTAGAGTTCAAACCTTTACTGTTTTAAAGTATTTTTTTTTATTTTATAATTTAATTTAATTTTACATATCAGCTATGGATTCCCCTGTCCTCCCTCCTCCTGCCTCCTCTCCCTCCCCCCAATCCACACCCCATTCCCATCTCTTCCAGGGCAAGGACTCCCCTGAGGATTCAGCTCAGCCTGGTAGATTCAGTCGAGGCAGTTCCAGTCCCCTCCTCCCTTCACCCAGGCTGAGCAAAGAGTCCCAGAATAGGTCCCAGGCTCCAAAAAGCCAGCTCATGCACTAAGGACAGGTCCCAGACCCACTGCCTGGAGGCCTCCCAAACAGTTCAAGCTAATCAACTGTCTCACTTATTCAGAGGGCCTGATCCAGTTGGGAGCTCCTCATCTATTGGTTCATAGTTCATGTGTTTCCACTAGTTTGGTATTTGTCCCTGTGCTTTTTCCAATCATGGTCTCAATATCTCTCGCTCATACAATCCTTTTTATTTCTCACTGATTGGATTCCTGGAGCACCACCTGGGGCCTGGCCATGGATCTCTGCATCTGCTTCCATCAGTCATTGGATGAGAGTTCTACCATGACAGTTAGGGTGTTTGGCCATCAGATCACCAGAGTAGGTCAGTTCGGGCTTTCTCTCAACCATTGCCAGTAGTCAATTGTGGAGGTATCTTTGTGGATTTCTGGGGACCTCTCTAGCACTTTGCTTCTTCTTATTTCCATGGGGTCTGGAGAGATGGCTCAGTTGTTAAAGGCTAGGCTCACAACCAAAAACCTTTCCTTTTTATTTAGAAAAAAAAGGAAAAATATTGTAAAAAATCTTTTTGTACACTGTGAAGACAAATTTTTGCCAAACTACCTTCTGAATGGCTTAGTATAGAGCTGAATAGCCAATAGCTAAGAAGGAAAAGAGGTTAGGTGGGATTTCTGGGGACAGAGAGAGCTCTAGGAAGAAAGGCAGAGTCATCAGCCAGAGAGGAAGGAGCATGAGCTTCATAAAATAAAGGTACCTGAGCTATGTAAAAGAATGTTGATTAAAAGGTATGGGTCAATTTAAGTCAGAGGAGCTAGTTAGACATGCAGCTAAGCTTTCATAAATAATAAGTCCGGGTCTTTTTTTTTTTTTTTTTTTTGTTAACTGGCAGCCAAAAGAAAAATCCACCCAAAGTCCTTAAAAATAAATTGTGAATTGAACCCAGGCCTTCTAGAACCATTTAACCATCTCTGTCATAGTTTCTCAGAAAACTGGGACTCAATCTACCACTCTTGGGCATCTACCCAAAGGATGCTCAATCATACCACAAGGAACTTACTGAACTATGTTTATAACAGCTTAATTTGTAAAAGTCAGAATCTGGAAACAATCTAGATGCTCCTCAATGCAGAAATGGATAAAAGAAAATCATGGTACATTTACACAACGGGGTGTTACACATCTGACAAAAACAAGGACGACAGGAAATTTAAAAGTAAATGGATAGAATTAGAAAAAAAAATCTTCCTAAGTAAGGTATTCTAGACTGTGGATATTAGCAGTAAAATAAAGGATAACTAGGGTATAATAAATAGACTCAGAGAGATAAGGTAACAAAGAAGATTCATGGAGGGGGACACTCAGATCTCCCTGGGAAAGGGAAATAGAAGGGATTTCATTAGTGGACTGAGGGTGAGTGGGGATGAGAACATGAGGGATCAGGTTGGGAGGGGGATAGAGGGGAAGAGTATTAATGGAAGGGGGGAAATGTGGGGTCAGGGAGAAACATAGCATAAGGGAATCTTCCAGGAATCTATAAGGATTATCTCAGCTACAACTCTTAGCAATACTGTATACATTGCCTGAACTGGTTATCTCCCATTACTTGACTGGTGCGTAGCCCAAATTACCGCCAAAAAGGAAGCATCCAGCAACTGCTGGAAATAGATGCAGACTCACAGCCAAACATAAGGCATAGTCAGGGGAATCCTGCAGAAGATGGATGGAAAGGATTGTAGCCAGAGGGATCAAGGATATCATGAGAAAAATGCACATGATTAAGCAATCTGAGCTCACAGAAACTGAAACAACAACCAGAGAGCCTGCATGAGATTGACCTAGGCTCTTTGCATATATAATACAGTTGTGTAGCTTGGTCCTCTTGTGAGATTCCTATCAGTAGGAACAGTAGCTGCCTCTTAGTTTTTTACAGGTTTTGGGGATCCTACTCCACATACAGAGTCTCCTTGCCCAGTCTTGAAACATGGGGAGATGCTTGCTTACTGCAACTTGATATGCCATGTTTTGTTAATACTCATGAGGCACATGCCCTTTCCTAAACACAAATGGAAGATGAGTAGAACAGAAGGGGTATAGTACAAATCCTAATTGGTCTTAATAAAAACTGAGAGTCAGATATTGGGGTAAATGCTGAAAGAGCAAAGATACAAAAGAACTAGCAACACCCACTTCTCACCTCACCAACTCCTCTGCCTAAAGGACTGAGCTCCTATCTCCTTCAACGTTATATTCTTTTTCTCCATCCAGCCATATCACTTCCTGTCTCAGCCTCCCTAGTGTTGATATTGTAGGTGTGTCTGCCTCCCAAGTACTGGCAGCAAAGGCATGAGATCCCAAGTTCTAGGATTAAAGTTTTATGCCACAACTGCCTGTCCTCTATGGCTAACTAGTAACTGGCTTTGCCCTCTTATCTTTAGGCAAGCTTTATTTGTTAGAGCATACACAAAATATCACCACATTTTTGCTTTTTGTCTAAAATAAAAAAGGCTATTAATATAAGATAAGCAATATACAATAAGTACAATAGCCATATACAATATATACAGGCAATGATTACATTACTTTAGTCCAATAATACTTGACAAATTCAGATAAAGCACCCCATTATTTATCCTATCTTGGTGAATCCAAAGTGTTGTACCTAATTCACTTTCTATCCTAAATTATATTATCAACTGAAAAATATCTTTAGATGACTCTCAAACTTTATATCTCATTAGTGAGTTTCTTTTATGAATTTGTTACTATAACTATCTAGTCTTCAAGATCAGAGAGACTCAAGAAGGAAATAATATTAACTGAGTAAGCAGGAAGTGGAAGCAAGTGACTTCCAAAAATTGTGAGACATGACAGGAACAGCCAGCTGCCTGGAGAATCACCCAAGTTTCGTCTGCAATGTTGGGCATCCATCTTTGGTCTACCTACCAAGCATATCTGACAGACTGATCTGTGAAGCAGGACTTTCTGAAGGGCTGTCCCTACCTTGTCTTGGCAAAGTTCAGTAGTCCTCTCTTTTGTGTCCTACCTGTGCCATTTGGACATCATACTACCTGCAGTTGAGGCAAGGCCATTTTCTTGCTCAGTGGATAACTACTGTCATAAAGAAAGTAAACTCCATATGGAGTTTCTTGGATGCCCGTCATCTTCTCTGAAGTAGATTGGTGCTGCCAGGAGCAAACATTTCTCATTGTCATAAAAAAGAACCTATGTTATTAAAACATAAATTCCATACTCTGTAGATCTCTGAAGAATTTGAAAACAACTTGACTATCTAAAATATATCTCTGATCTCGAAAACATACCTAACATGACTACAAATTTGATTGTAATGACTAACTACTAACCTTCATTTCTTTAAATTCCAATTAATTTGTAATAACTTTCAAGGAGTATAAGTTAGCATTTCATTTTCAAATGAGCTGTATAGGTACAATACCTTGAACAAGATTAGAAGTGTATGTACAGTATGTTCTAACAAAATAATCTCAACTTTTCATCAATATACAAAGATCCATATCAATATAAAATATTTAATACAAGTAGTTGCTTTTTATAAGTAGATTCAATAATATACCCCTTTACCCTATCATATCTATATCCTCTTTTTCTTTTCAAAACAAGAATGTTGAGTCTAATCTCATTTGTTCAGCTTTTTTCCTGACCATTACCAATAACAACTTGTAAGCAACCCCCATCAACAATTACAATTACCTATAAACCCCTGAAAGACCATACCACACACCATAACTCTTTGCAATGTGGACCTTATGTTCTTAAGATTACTTTAGGCTGTTTTGGGAATGCTGCATCTTTAGGGGAACCTGAAAAGAAAAAACTCAATTAATTGTCATGTCCTGGGCAAGGTAGCTGTATTATTCGTTATCTAGTCTCTGCATAATGTGAAAGTGCAGGACTTGTTTCAAGTCCTGGATAAAGTTGTCTATGAGACTGGATCATCTCATCTAGCTACCTTGAAATTGTCCTGAGTAGTTTGTAGTCCAAAGCCGATCTTGGGTTTGTGTTTGTCAGCTTAGTAGCATTGTCATAGTCCATGTGAAACTATTGTTGTGGGAACTCATCATTGTTTTGGAGCCCTCAGAGATTGCATTATGTCATTTAATTGCTCTGGGAAGGACTTTTCCACACTGTGACAGGAAACAACTTAATCAAATTTGACATGGGGGCCTGTGAGAGCCTCCGCCCCAAGATGATTCTTGATCTAAAAGGGTTACCTTGTCTGTTCCTTGTTGATCTACATTCATTAGTCCAATATTTGTCTTTGTCATACCTTCTCTATATTCCAGAAGGGAGGGACATTCTGTTAGGATTATTCTTAGAAAAAATCATTGTTTCTAGGAATGTCCTGTTTACAATTCCTTTCCTAGTTGACCTTGTTTGCTGCAATTGAAACACTTGACATTTCTATTTTTCTTCAAACCTCTGGAAATCACCTCTCCTATCCAAGCATCATCATGATTATGAGATTCAATATTGATCGTATCTCAGATCCATTCTTCTAAGGGTAATGAAATTACCTTTAATGGCCTAATTACCCTATTGCATTGTGCACTAGAATCTTCAAAAACCAGAGATTCAATTATTATTTGTTTAACTTCTGAATTTGGTTTCTTTCTGTGTACTGCTGAAGTCAATCTTCATGAGAAATCAGTGAAGTTTTGTTTTGGGTCCTGCATAACATTAGTAAATGATTGAATTTTCTTTCGTACTTCTTCAATTCTGTCCCAAGCATTAAAGGCTTCAGTGCAGCATAAAGCTAGGACATGGTCATCATACAGAGATTGCCTTTCTATGTTAGCATGTTCTTCCTCTCCAAGAAGTTGGTCTTGGGAGATTTCTATACGTCTAGCCCTACTTTGCTGTTCAATGACCTTAGCTTCATCTTTCCACCAGGTCCTCCATTTTAATTGAGTACCAACATCCAACACTGCTGTAACCAAGTCTCTCCTGTCTTGAGGGATAAATCTATCACAAGTTGACCACAAGTTTACTGTATGCTTTACAAAAGGTGAATGCATGCCATATGAATCTTTCTTAAATCTCCTCAAATCTAACATTTGCATAGGAGTCCATTCAGCTCTTACACATTCTGGGGGATATGTATCATTTGGTAGTTCCTGTAGTGTTAAAGTATAAATTAAGGTTGGCTATTTGAAAGCCTTAGGCTGTTTATCTGTAACCTTATAATACAATGCTGAAATTGGTTTTCATTTAAATTCCTCTGTCTGGATCTGAATATCTCTATGATCTGTTTTAACAAGGTTTTCTAAAACTTTTAACTTGGTAATCATATGAACTCACTTTTAAAATGATGAAACAAAAATGATCAAACAATATTTATAATTGGCATTATGTAAATACCATCTAAATTAATTATCCTCTCATCTAATTGCTCCATTTTGAAACTGTGCCTCGTGTACAGAGAACTAACTCTTTCCATCACCATAGTGTTTCCCACTTTTAACTAATTTCTCCATGCAAGAATTCCCAATTGTCTCACTAAATCTGCCAATGATGACGATTGAGATGTGAGGTAGACTGCATTTGCATAGAACAATAGAAGGTGAAGCAGATTTCAAAGCAACTACCTAGTGTGATAGCAGCTGGAACAGGAGTCCTGGGAGAACTTACAACCCACCAGGAGTGAAAAATCCAAAGAGCCATCATTCTGCATGGGAGAACATGTAAAAGCTGCCTACTCCTTTGGCATTTTGAGGCCAAATCTTATGGAGTTTTCTGCAGATAGGCTGCAACTAAAAAACCCAGACCCACTAAGAGGCTTAGTGCAAAGAAAGAAAAATCTTAGCTGTCAGGGTAATGACTCTGGCTGTGTGTAGCTTCTGCCTGTGCCAGTGGCTGAAAAGCCACAGGCTAGCTGTTTTTTTGTGAATTTGTGCCCCAAAAGTTGGACACCAGATGTAGCATGAATCCAAATTGGTCTTAATAAAAACCCAGATCTGGATATCATGGTAAATGCTGAAAGATTAGAGAAATAAAGGAAAAAGCCACAGTCACCTCTCACCTTACCAGTCGCTCAGCCTAAAGGACTGAGCTCCTATTTACTGCCATCTTATATTGCTTTTCTCTGCCCAACCATATCACTTCTTATCTCAACATCCCTAGTGCTGTTATTAAAGGCATGTGTGCCTCTCAAGTACTGGGAGCAAAGGCATGAGATCCCAAGTGCTGTGATTAAAGGTGTTTACCAGCAGTCCCTGGCCTCTATGGCTAACTAATGGCTTGCTATGCTCTCTGATCTTCAGGCAAGTTTTATTTGTTAGAGCATACACAAAATAGAACCACAAGGGGGGCATATGGTAGAAGGACTATGAGGAAAAGAGAAGGGGAAACAACTAAATGAGTAAATAAATTTATTAAACAAAAGAAATTGTAAAAAAAAAGTCACATTTTAAATTGAGAAAGAATAATATGGTCAAGAATTCATAGAATGAGAGGATCTAAATGAACACGGACACAGGTACAGGCATTCCAATATAAGGCAGAATATCTTGCATCAGCTCCATTCAGTGTAAAAATAAACAATTACAGACAAATTTGAGTAAAGAATGTTCACTTATTTAAGGCTCATTTGTTAAAGGAAGGTTTGTAGCGGTAATTTAAGTAGGACCAAGACTTGCACTAGCAATCTTTTTATGATGGGTTCTATTATGATGCTGAGGAAACATTGATCTAAGAAGAAGAAAAATGAGTTTGTAAGTGCAAGAAATTGTTTAATGATAACAAGACTATTATATGATGGTGCATGTGCCTTTCATGCCGGCCCTTGGGAGAAAGAGACAGGTGGATCTCTATTAGTTCAAGGCCATTCTGGTCTACAGAGTGAATTCCAATACAGTCAGGACAGTTACACAGAGAAACTGTCTCAAAAACCAAAACACAAAAAAAAGAGAGGAAAAGAGAGAGGTATCAGTGTGCCTTTAGATGCTGTCATCTCCTTTCTTCAACTTAAAAGACCTACTTGTTTACAATTTCTTTTTTAAATTAATTAATTAATTTAAAAATTTAATTTATCTATCATCATTTTGGGGAGCATGGCAGAATGCAGGCAGACATGGTGCTCACTATATTTTGATCATAAGGCAGCAGTAAGTTGAGAGAAAGAGACAGAGACAGAGACAGAACAAAGTGGTGGGTTAAAGTCTCTCATGTCCTATGGAAAGTCAATGAAAAACTATTAGCACTCCTGGAAATACACAGTTTTACTGGGAAGAATGCTAGGCAAAATAGTTTTTAAAAGAATAGATAATGGGAAATACAGGAGAATTTACTCTCTGCAAACATCATTTGATGGAAAACAAAAAGTACATTATTCTAGCACAGATGACTATACCACAGGAAATTGTTTCAGTGAAGATGTTAAGCAAAAGAGCAAGACACTTGCAAATACCATTTTAATATAAATACAATCCCTTTACCATAAGTAATGGAAGAGGAAATCTTCTAATTTTAAGAGTGGTGCTTTCTGTGTGCTAAAACTGAAGATGGTTTTCATGTTTACTATATGTGTATGCAAGTGTTCACTTCAATCAACAAAAGAAATGTCTACAAAACCAAAAAGAGTAAAATACTGTATATATTTTTCAATAACTGTTGGAAAAATAATCTGTATGGGAAACCAGCAAGTTAATTGGGAGAAACTGAAAGGAAACAGTTAATTTTGGAAGTAGATAAAAATAATATTGAAGATAAAGGAAAAGGAAATCAGAGAAATTCCTTGATTGCTTCTATTTTCTATGAAGGTAGGAAGCCTGGTATGTGATGATTGAAAGGTTTACCTTATGAAGTTGAGGGAAATGGATATAATAGTCACTGTGGGAAATGGAGCAGGGGGATAATTAGCTGAGTTTGGAGATAATTATAGGGGCACCAACCCACATAGTTGTAAGATATCCTCCAGGAATTCCCAGCAGCTTGATGAAATGAGTGAAAAAATGGGCAATTAGGTCCCATGCATAGTAACTCTGCAAATTCATTATAGAGAAATCCTTATTCTTCTAGACTCATTGTGCATATATAATGTATCCATTATTATTTCATTTCAGAAAAAAAAGTAAAGTCTTGCTAAATTAAGAAGTCACAGTAGAAAATCAATTTATTGGACCTATATTTGAATACAAACAATTTTTATGATATAAGTATGTGTGTCCATGTATATATGTGTACATATGTATATGTGTGAAACTAGGTAAATAAAAGTTCATTAAAAAGCTATTCACAAATAGAAAGGAATTGTCTTAGCTAGGGTTTCTATTGCTGTGAAGTGATACAATGACCATGGCCACTCTTGGAAAAGAAAACATTTAATTGGGTGGCTCACTTACATTTTCAGAAGTGCAATCCATTATCATCATAGAATGAAGCATGACAACATGTAGGCAGTCATGGTGCTGATGACATCTTGATAGGAAGGCAGCAGGAATTGGCCTGACTGTCACACTGAATGATGACTCTTGAGGCCTCAAAACTCCCCCCCTGCAAGAGACACACTTCCTCCAACAAGGCCACACCTACTTCACCAAAGCCAAACCTCCTAATAATGCCACTCTCTAAGAACTTATGAAGGCCAATTACAATTAAACTACCACAGGAATCACTTAAGTTAAAATATTTTATGTATATAACTTGTTTTTAAAATACATAAAAACCAAAGAATTAAATATTTTTTCAATTAGTCAAATTATTTCATTTGAATATAGTATTTTATTTATTTATAGTTTAAAGCATATTTAATACGAAATATCTCATTTACTTCATTCAGCAAACCTAGAGGGATAGTATCATTGACTTTAGGGCTCTGAGAAATTATGTGATGTACCTAAAATCATAGAGATAACATGTGCACTTACAAAATAAGTACTTCAAAGAACTTCCTTGGTAAGGAAGAAAAACACAATCTTCAGTTCAGGTTAAGTCTTTTATCTCCTGCTAAATCTTTTTCACTGAAGAAATTGAATAGCCCATTATGACACTTTTGAGAAATCATTATTCTCATTAGCAAGTCAATTCTTTTTTATGTAATCCAATGAGACTTGGGTTAATGATTTTTGGTACCCCATTTAGAATATTCATATTCCAGCCACAATTTAAGTGATTTTTCTAGTATAAAGCACTAATTCACAATTTCTTTATTAATGTATAAATGACATCAATTTGATGCATCATAACCAAGTAATACTAGAAATTATACAATATTCTCTCTAAATCAACATTTCATTCTTAGTCACTTTATAAATTCCACTATAATATCTGGAAATTAGTGTTTATTTGAAAACAAGACATCTCTTTGCACTCCATAAATTGATATGCAGATGTCCAGTAGTTGGAGACTTTAGCAAACCTACAGGATTTGAGGAGTGTATTTATTAGAGTAGAATTATACCTTCTTCCAAAGGATGTTTAAATACTTTTAATCTGTTTTTCTCAATTTGAGATTTAAACTTAAATAATGTGTATATGCATGTGTGTGTATATTTTGTAAAACTTGAAACTTATACACATACAATTGTTGAACATAGTTTATACACAGTTGATATTATTTTTTTACCTTACCAGTAACTTGATTTTGATGATAAAGCCATTCTTCTGTCTCCTTGAATTAAAAATTAATTTTCACAACAATTGATGAGCAAAATAATCTACTTTCTATTAAGCTTCACCAGACCATTTCTGAAGCCCTAGAAATTAAAAAATGAATTAATTTCAATAACCAACAACAGCCTGAATATGACATGCCATTGAAGAACACTCTAGGCAAAGGCATAAAATTAATGGAAGTGTAGCAATGAATTAAACAAACACTCTTATACCACTGTCTTTTCCTTAAACACAAATTATCCCCATATAAACTTGAAAGTTATATACCAATTTCATCAAAGAAAGGAAAATCAAAATCTAGGTAAATTGCTCTCAAAGATCCATCAAATCTTCAAAAAAGGAGTTATAATAATATTCAAGAAAAATATGACACATTTCTGCTTTTACATTGAAAATAATTTCCTCTGGTCTTCATTATGAATAAATTACATCATTACCTTAGCAATAATTTTTAATAATAATACCTTACCAAAAATGATTTTAATTTTCATTGTTAAAGTTCAGCATTCATTACTGAAACTAATGATATTTGAAACATACATGAAAAAAATCATAATTAAGAAAGTCTTTAAGATTCAAATAAATAAAAATATACAATATAGAAAGTATCAAATATAGATTTAAAATGACTATGGTACATATGTTGATTTATATGTGGGAAAAATTAAGTATGTGTTAAAGAATTTGGGGCTGGTTTGACGGCTCAGCTTTTAAGAGCAGTGGCAGCTGTTGCTCCAAATGATTGATTCCCAGCATTCACATGGTGCCTCACAAATCTCAGTAACTCTAGTACCACAGGATCAGAAGCACTCTACTGCCCTGCAAGGGCACCAGGAACACATGTATTACACAGACATACATGCAGGCAAAATACATATATTTATTGTAATACAATAAAATGATTATTTGTTGTGAGTTCTTTAATGGAAAGATAGTATAAGAAAGAATCAAATAAGAATTATAGAATAAATGTATTCACTCCAGCCCTCAGGATCAGACAAGAGATCTTTATTAATTCAAAGCCAGCCTGGCCTACATACATAATAGTGAGACCTTGTCTGAAAAACAGTCACACAAACAAAAAGTTGTAAGCATGTTGAACAATAGATTTATTGAACTGCTTCCTTCTAAAAGTCTGGATAAACAGTTCTGCTAACCTCTTTAATATATGTCTCAACCCCCTGGAAACTTTCATAAAACTCTCTATTACTTTTCTTTTTCACATATAAATGTTATTATATGACATTTGTCATTTTGTGCATAGCTTATTAAATTTAACAAGGTGTTCTTGTTCACAATGTTATAAATAATAGAAATTCATTTAGTTTTTTATTTTAAACTCATACATTTATTTTTCAATTCAGACTTCAGCATTTCAATATTCAATGTAGAACTAGTTTAGTGACTATAAATTTCTTAAGCTGTATTGTATCATCATTTTTTTCCTTTTTCCTCTAATTATGACAGGTAGTTTTTTCAGGGTTGGTGGTTGAGATCTTTCACAATATGAAGAACATGTTCCAAATGACTTTTTTCTTTGATGTTTCCTTTGAAAAATCAGCTATTATTTTGTGAAGCCATCTCTATATGTGACTTGGACTTTCCCTCTTGTACCTTACAATACTCTTTGTTTTGTGTATTTTAGTTTTTAACTGTCAGATGATGATGAAAATATTCTTCTATCATTCTGTTCAGTTGGTTTTCTGTGTGCCTCTTGAATCAAAATGAGCAGCTCTTTCTACTTGGGATTCTTTTCCATTGAATTCATTGATAATATTTTCTATAACTTCGCAATGAAATTCTTCTCCATTTGACCTAACCCTGCACCATGGGCATGAGATAGCTGGCCTCAGCCCCAACCCTCACCTGAGGGGAGTGGTCCCAGCTGCCCAGACTGACCAACTCAGCAGCTGCCCTGGTATAGATCTAGGGCTTTGAGATTGCACACCACAACATAGACACCATGTGTGACTTGTTGGAGTCTGTTAAGGGACTGGTCCTGTGGAACCATATATCACATGCTGTGTTTGACTCAGGGCAACAACAGGATATCCAAGGGATGTAGTTAGAAGTTTTCCTGTGTCACACCTGGTCCACAGTTGCTCAGACCCAAATAAACACACTGAGGCTTATATTAATTATGAACTGCATGGCCATTAGCTCAGGCTTATTACTGACTAGCTCTTACACTTCAATTAACCCATAATTTTTGTCTATGTTTAGCCATGTGACTTGGTACCTTTTCTCAGTTCTGCATCATCAGCTTGCTTCCTTTGTGTCTGCCTGGTGATTCCTGACTCAACCTTCATTTTCCCAGAATTCTTCTTGACTGCTTATCTCGCCTATAATTCCTACTTGGCTGCTAGCCAATCAACATTTAATTCATCAACCAAACAGAGCAACAAACATATTCACAGTGTACAGAATGACATACCCAGCAAAGGAGTTTCCATAAGGGTCCAGTATTGATGATGTAACAGAAGACAGAGACCTTGAACCTGACCAAAAACATATTCCATGATGAACATTTGCAAGTAAAGCTGTTTGAACACATGATACACCTCATCTCCTAATGCCACTAAGCTGATTGAAGGAGTGATGGAGAAGCAGCAAAGATGGAGGAATGAAATGCTTTTGTTTTGCTATATTTTGTTGGATTATTTGTTTTTTAATTATACTGATATTCTTATATTTTTATTGTATTTATTATTATTATTTTCTTTGTAAATCTTTATTTTTATTATTTCTTTTATTTTTCTTTGTGGGACACTACAAGGGTTAGCAGTGGATATGGAGTGATTGGGAGATAAGTGGAACTAGGATGAATGATGTGGAATTCCCAAAGAATCAATTTAAAAAAAAAAAAAAACAAACAGAAAAAGTTTCTACCAGCAATTTAATCACTACTGGACAATTCTCAGTGAAAAACTGCAAATTACTTAAAAACTTGATAACATGCCTTCTCCAAAAATTTTTAGATTCATAGCTACTCCTGATAAGAACATCTTAAAGGAAATTCTAAACAGAGAAATCAAAATCAAACTAATGATCAAAAATATGTTCAACAGTTCAACAGAGATATGAATTAACTAACTGTGTTCCAAAAGAGAAAAATAAACATCCAAACATCTAAGGAAGCCAATAAAAGTATAAAAATAGTATTTAATGAAGAGAATGGAATGGAAATATGGGTATGTGGATGAAAAAACAAATAATTATAGAAACAAAATAAAAACTCAAATAAATTCATGGCAAGGCTCCTCAGTAGAATGTATTATGTAAAGAACACAATATCTGGATTTGAAAACAGATAGAGGAATTGAGTCATTTGGTCAATATCAATGATCATATTTTAAATGTGTGAATACTAGAACCCCATACTTGAGTAGGTAATGCTGCTCACAGAAGATATAGTTATTAAATAAAAATCTCATTGCCAGATGTGAGACATTCCTTAGGAGTTGTTAGGTATGCTCTCTAGGGACCACAAACTATAAAGACTCTTGCCTTTTGTTTTTTGTTTTTTTTTCAGTAACTCTCAAGAAATAAATAATGAGACCCAATTGATGAAGATACAATGCATTTAAATGTAGAACATAGAAAAATCAAACTAGAACTAACCTGAAAGCTTCCTCCAAGCTCCCTAGCTTTCATAATACCAGAAATTAGTATGCAGGCTGTTGAAAGAAAGAATGAACAGTCTTACCAAGCAGTGAATCGTGTGAGCTGCAAAGCCAGCTTACTAGACAAATGTGTTCCCTGGAACAATTGCAGGATGATGGTTAACTTCTTTCTGCTTAGATTTTAGGCCTAATCGATAGGAGGGATTTGTGCTATGTACAGCAAAACTGAATCAAATTCTAAAATCTATGGCTGGGGGATGACATATTCTATGAGGTAAAATCTACCATCCCCACTTTTTATCTTTTTTTTTCTTATATGGGCATGATGCCAAAATACTACCTAAAGATTAGTCTTTATATCTATTGACTGGTAGTGCTCTTAGCCTTTGTCAGAGAAGGATGTATATGCAGACGACAGTAGTCAATGCAAAGAATCCTAAATGGTCACATGATGAGAGTCAATGACTGTTCATTGTTCATTGCTAAACACACACACACACACACACACACACACACACACACACACACACCCCATACATTCATGACTGGCTAGTGACAGTAAGAATCATTATTGAAGATTCAAGTAGGCCTTCATCCCCTAATATGTTACTGCATTGCATCCTTAAGCTGTTCACACAGCAGTTTTTCTTTTATTTTATTTTGTGAGCATTATAATATCTAATTTAAAAAGAATGACATATCCTTAAAGAGGTCAAAATTACAATGGGCTAAATTCATACATCCCTGGCTGTGATTTGAATATGATGTTTTAGCATCTGCTCAGTGACTGTGCCAAAAAAGTCTTACTTGTTTTAATTAAATAATCAAGAAATTTTGTCTCCTGAAATGAGTTTCAGATCTCATTAATAAGAGAAATCAGCTGATATATTCTTGGTGTCCTAGTTGCCAAGTATATTAGAGAAATGAAATTCACTGAAGAAATGAATTATCATGAACATACTCATGTGTTTTTCAAAATGTTCATAATAATGACATCAATGAGTTCATTAAAAGAACTACTCTGAAGAATTACATTGTAAAGTTGCCTACTCATTGATTTATGTTGAGATATTTTCATTAATTATTTCTGATATCATTTGTAAACACAATTTAAAGCATTTTAAATACATTGTTGAACAATAATATGACTATAATAGCTTAAATATTCTAATCATAATATCCTGAAATTATCTGATCAAGTCTATTAAATTGTACAATGAAATGTTTTAGTAACAGTCCCCATGGGAACATAAAAATCCATTCAATGATTGCTAAATCAGGATATACATTTTGCCTCTGCTTCAAATGTAGTGCACTGTGACTGTTATCCAGCATTTATGTAGATTAAACATATATTTACATAAATGTTAATTGGCAATTCTTGTCCATGGAGACAGATAAAAATAAAAGGCTCCAGTTTTAAAACTTCAAATAATAAAAATTCATCATTTTTATGAATTAATAACACTTCATTTTGTAAATGAATCTCAATTTTTTAACAAGTCATCCATTGATGTACACTTAGGTAAACACCATATCTTTATAATTGTAGATAAGGGTACAATAATAATCACAGGGGCAAAGATATTTGTCTAACATGTTAAATTTCTTTTCTTTGGATACACAGTAGTAGGATTGCTCAATGATGTAGACTTTTTGTATCTAATTTTTGAGGAAATTCTCTGCTTTTTTCATAGCATTGCTACTTTATATAGTACTATCAAAAATAATCAAGGATGCAAATTTATACCATTGTTTCTTATGTTTTGCCTTAGGTCTATTTTAATAAAAGCCATTCTAACTGAAGTGAGAAGTCATTTCACCATGTTTTAATTTGCATTTTCCTTCTATATTCTTTGAATATTTTCCCTATCTTATGTGCTCCTTTTTATATTTCTGATGCAATTTTTGATTGGGCTCATTTAATATTTTTAATTGAATGGGGATTGTTTACTCAATGTAAAGTTGTTTGAACCACTTACATTCTTTGAACAATATGTTTTTTATTTAAAACTTCCCAGCCAGGCGGTGGTGGCACACACCTTTAGTCCCAGCACTTGGGAGGCAGAGCCAGGCAGATCCCTGTGAGTTCGAGGCCAACCTGGGTTACCAAGTGAGTTCCAGGAAAGGCACAAAGCTACACAGAGAAACCTTGTCTCAAAAAAACAAAAAACAAAAAAAAAATCCCTGTGGTTGTTTCAATAAGAATGGCATCCAGAGACTCACATATTTGAATATTTAGTCATCAGGGAGTAGAATTCTTTAAAAAGATTAGAAGGATTAGGAAGCATATGTGTTCTTTTCATAGGAAGTGTGTCAGTGGGGGTGTGCTTTGAGATTTCAAAAGTCCATTTCAGACATTGTACTTCTCTATGGCTGCTGCCTTTGGATCAGGCTGAAGAACTTTCAGCTATTTCTCCAACACCATATTTGCTACCATAATTCATGCCATGATGATAATGGACTAAACCTCTGAAACTATAAGCAAATCCCAACGAAATGCATTCTTCTATAAAAGTTGTCTTTGTCCTGGTGTCTCTTCACATTGATAGAACAATGACTTGAGACAGTGCCACAAATAGAAAGCTAAGAAAACTGCTACCAAATAGTAGTCATACCTGTGACTACAACTGATAATATGGTTCAGAAGCATTTCTAATTGATTTATTGAAAGGATTTAGAGAAGACTGAGGTGCTGGAAAGCATAATCCTGTAGTGCTGAAATTAATAGTAGACAGTGATTTTTATTGGAGAGCAGATGGCAAGTGTTGGGATCAGTATAGACAGAGAAGGCTGTGCTCATAAAGTTTTAGATGTATTTAAAGACTTTATTAGTAGAAGAAATGTGTGTTACACTGTTACAAGGGATTTGACTTCATTTCTTCCATTCTTTGAAATATGTGGAAAGCTCAGAAGAAAAGTGATGGACTACTTTATCTAAGAATTATCAATAAAGCCCAGTGTGCTGTTTTGAGTTTTTAGTCCAATGTACTGTATTAATAATAAGAAGCAGGATGGAGAGGGAGACAAAATTTCACAATTTTCCATAAAAAAGAATACATTTAAAATAGCAACTAAGAAGGTTGTGATTGGAGCAGTTAAGATGAAGTCCAGTAGTATTTATCATGACAATAGCAAATATGATTGCAGGGCATTTTTGGAACTGGCTGGATGTCATCTGCCATAAACTCAAGGATATTGAATCATAAAGTTGTTTGAAAGTATAACATTATCTGAGGGGAAGGCCCCAAATAACCTGACTTCCTAAAAACTATTTAGGGAGTTCTTTCATTGGGATTCTCTTCCTGAAATACATCCAAACAGGCACTGGAAAACCATTGCAGTCATATTCCCAGGATGTACAAACAACGTTCCTGTTGCCAGAAAATCACCAATGTGGTGTTGGGTTTCTAAACATACAGAATGCAGGAATTATTCAGACATAAAAACTTCCAGTGATATTTAAAAGGAAAGGCTAGAGGTCATCTTGAGAATGGCAAAGTCTAAGACTCTGTAAGCATCCACTAAAAGTATGAATATATGAGGTTATGAGAGTTAGGCTGAATGAAGATTTATGGGTGACCTCAAGATTTTGGTTATGTAAAAAAATGATTTATAAGGCAAAATAAGTAGCAGAACATGAACAGAGACAGCCAAATAATGGCCATGTGAGCCTGCTGACGTGGGGAGTTCCCAAGAACTTTAAAATTCACACCATAGCCTTTATGATTAACATAGAGTAATTTGATTGAATTTCTGCTCTGTTAGTCTTCAATCTCCATTTTTTCCAAGTTTTCCTTCATATTTATTTCCCCTCTTCTGTTTTTTAAATGAAAAAGCTAGCCCTGTCCCACCATACTTTGTAAATCCATACCTATTTTTGTTGACTTTAAGAAAAAAATGTATGAATTAAACACCTTGGTGAATACTTTGGTCAAGGAACTCTTAACAATATTGCTAACATGCTTGGACATCTTTGAAATGAATTGAATTCATTTTGTAATGTGTGATGGACATATACCTTTGTGACACAGGGAAGACATGCTATGTATAAATGATGAATAAATCCCAAAAGCGTATATGACTTGTTTTCCAACTGATGATTTAATTGGAAGAAGATGGATCTTGTAGGAGTTGGGGCCTAATTGGAAGAAGCAGACCACTGTGGGCAAAGCCTAGAAGGTTTCGCTGCCTTGGTCAATATTTATTTCTCTTTCTGTTTTACTTTTCGGCTAGCATGATGTGATTACCCTTGCTCTACCATGCACTCCCCACTATGATGCTTGGCCTTGCAGCAGGTTCAAAGGAATGTGACAAAGTGGCATGGACTCAAACAATGAAACCATCATCCAAAATAAGTCATAAGTCTTCCTCATGAGTTTATTACATTTGGTATTTCATCAAAGTGATGGAAAACTCAGAATATAGATAGTAATTTATCAGATATATGGTTAGAAAATAAGAAAATATTTAATTTCATTATTTAGATATCTTTTCATAATGTTTTTGTTTCCTTTACCAAAAAGTTTAGTTTAATATGGTTGTATTTGTTCATTGTTTGTTTTTTGTTGTCTCTATTTTTTCTGTCACATAAAATAAAAAAAATCATTGCCCAGATCAATGTCCTTGTGTTAGCTATTCAATTATTTTTCTTATCTTTTGGTTATGTATCACTGAATTATGAGAATGGATCCTGAAAAATAAGTTGAGAATTTTTCTTGTTGGATAAACACACAAATTTATGTAGCATACCATTTATTACTGTAGCCTATCTGTATGACTATCTGGCTATATATTGTCTCTATATTCATCTGCCATCTATCATCTACCTGCATATCATCTCTTCTAGGGCCACAATGAACAAAAATAATGAGGTTTAATCTAGTACAAGAGAATCTTTTAAAATAATGAAACAAGTTAACAGAATATAACAATGCTGAAGCCAAGGTAATATAGTATATTGTTTTATGGTAAACATTTTTTTGATAAATATTAGGATTTATTGAATCTAAGACTTATTTAAGCTAGGACTACCATTAGATTAAAATAACAATAAACTAGTATGATTAAGATGGCTAAGTGGGTAAAAGCATCTGCTGTGTAATCCTGGTAAATGATTTAGATTTCCAAAATCCACACATAAGTCGTAGGAGAGAACCAACTCCACAAAATTCACCTCTGATTGCCACATGTTCTATAAAATACGTTCCCATACACACACAAATAAATAAATAAGTTAATTAATTAAAAGAATGACATAGTATTATGTTGCAAATATAGCCAACTGTGAAATAGTCATTTACTATCAATATATTGCAAATTTATAAACTGCATGCAATTACATGGTCTAAACATTTTAATAACTTGTAGAGCAATACATTGATTTATACCAGTATCACCATAAAGTCATAATGTAATGTTTTAAGAGATGCTATGTAAATTCTTAAGCACCAGTATAATCATCTAGGGACACAACTCCATGCATGGCATATCAGGAAATAAAACATCCATAAGGGTTTCATCACTAGAATTTTATACTTACATTCTCATTTATAAGTGCTTACTGCTACCATATGACCCAGATATAACACTCTGAGAGATATTTCTCCAAAATACTACATCCTATTAAAGAGATCCTTGCATACATGTGATTATTGTAATTCTTTTCATAATAAAAACATGAAGAAATAAGCCAATATATCGATCAACAGATAAATGATAATGAAGATATAGTATACATACACTTTGGAATTTTATTCAACCATAAGGAAAAATTAAATTATTATATCTTTAGTAAAATCATTGAGACAGAAAAATATTATATTAAGTGAAGTAACCTACCCATTTTGAGTTTAATATTACATTTAAGAAGTTATTAGCAATGGTGGCAAACAGATGAATTTATCTGGGAATAGCTGTAAGAAGGTTTTCAGAGTTATTTAACTGAAAATGGAAGATTCATTCTGAATATAGTTGGCACCATGCTATAATCTGAAATTAAATAATAAATAAAAAGTGAAACAAGGAGCAAATCAACTGGGTATCAGATCTCATCTCTCTTTCAGGATGTGCCCCAGGCTTCTGTTACCACAGACAAACCTGTATTTCTTTTACAAATACTTACTGATTATAATGAATTATATGCTCAGACTTTGCATCACAGCACACTATGCTTTTATTAATTTAATTTCTTCCTTTTTTTGGGCACAGCAATGACAAAAGTTATCAAATTTACTATCCTCTCCTCATTGTGGTTTCTTGGCTCATTTCTAAAATTTAAGTTGGCTTTGAATTTCTAGATTGTCTATTCTGTTTAACTAGCCTATGTGTCTGCTTATGCCAGCTATCACATTATTTTAGTTGATTCAGGTTTGTGGTATGTATTGAATTCATGTAGTATGGTCCCTCCTCCACATTTATTTATTTATTTATTTATTTGTTTGTTTGTTTGTTTGTTTATCTGTGTATTTATATTTATTTATTTGTTTGTTTGTTGGATTGTTGAGACAGTGTTTCTCTGTGTAGCTTTGCGCCTTTCCTGGAACTCACTTTGTAGACCAGGCTGGCCTCGAACACACAGAGATCTGCCTGCCTCTGCCTCCCAAGTGGTGGGATTAAAGGCATGCACCACCACCACCTGGCTCTCCTCCAATTTCATTGTTTCCAAATTCATTAGGAGGATCAGCTTCCTTCCTTCCTTCCTTCCTTCCTTCCTTCCTTCCTTCCTTCCTTCCTTGTCTTCTTGTTAGTAAATTTTGGCTTTCTAATGACTGTAGGACAATTCATTTCCATCAAATTTTGTAAGTAAAAGAGCATTGGTGCTATTTCTGTATGTGTATTTGGGTTTATAAATTGGGACTCTTGATTTTGTTGGTTTGTTTATTCTTATTGCTCCTATAGTCTACTTGCTTGCTATGTATTTTTAAATTGTTTATATAGACTTGGTTAAATTTTGGTAGGCCATGTATTTCTAAAATTATGTATTTATTTTCAGTTTTCTATTTAATTAGTATATAGGTTTTCTAAATAATCCTTGATGATCTTTTGAGTTTCATTGATGTCTGTTGTAATGTCTTTCATTTTTGATATTGCTAATTTATATCCTCCCACTTTGTGGTTAGTTTATGTAATGATTTGTTGATCTTTGTGTTTTAAATGAATCAATTATGTTTCCTTGTTTTTTGTTTTGTTTTGTTTTTTTTGTATTTGTCTATTACATTAAGCCCCAGTCTTTACGTTTTTGTATACTGATTTGGGGTCTGGCCTTTTTTTGCTTCTTGGAGGCTGCAATATATGAATATGATTCCAGTAAGTTGCAACATTAAACCAAAAAAAAAAATTTTAATGTAATGCTCATGAAATATTTTTAATTTATCTTATAAAATAAATTCACGGGGGTTGTTTAATTTTTATTCTCTGTGACAATAGTTCACGTTGACAATCTTTTTTAGGCAGATAAATTGAAAAATGTGATGGAAATGAACTGGTTTGAGAATTTATTTTATGATTAAGTGTTAAATTATGTATGCAATTTACCTATTCATTGAGATATTTATTTTTAGGAAATTATTTGTTAAGCTCCTTTGACAAAAAATTGCTCTAAATATTAAAATGAATTAACACAAAATTTTGCCTACTATATATTCATCATATCTTGTTAATGTTACAAATTTGGTTTTTGTTGATGAAGGGTTTATAAAAAATTTAAAATCTATTTGTGATTAATGTTCCGTATTTCACACTTATATTTTTATTATTATTTAAAGATAAAACTTGTTTTTGGAGTATACAAAGAATACCAAAATAATACATAAACAACATGTGTAAACACTGAAGACTTTTAAAAGATGTAATAAAAGGAAGTGAGGGGTTGGACAGATGGCCCAGCAGTTATAGCTACTGCCTACTCTCATAGAGGACCTGAGTTTGATTCTTAGCACCCACAACATTGTGCAGAGACATTCATTCAGGCCAAACAACCCTACATGTTAAAAAAAATAGAAAAAGAATGACAAAAAAGAAGATGTAATTAAATAACCCAATCACATAAGTATTGAAACAATAAAATTTTAGATAACAACTAAGTTCAGATTCAGAATCCCTTAAATTCTTTATTTTTTGTCTCACATTAACCATTATCTGTATTTTTAATTGCATAAATTGGTCAGATTTTGAACTTTATATGTATGAAAAAGTACAGTGCATAAATTTTTTGATTTTTTTCTTTTCCCTTAAGACTAGGGCTGGCATATATATCCTTACATTTTTATATAGTTGCTTTGATTCATATTATTGTATAAAATTATTTTATATAAGAATAAATTAATTTTATTGTATCAATAATGCTGCTTGCCTATATTTTGGCAAATAACATTTAGGGAGTGCTGCAAAACAAAAATATTTTTTCTTTTTGTTTTTCAAAATTAATGTACATATAATGTTCAAAATAATGGTTTCATAATGATACCTCAATACATTTCACTCATGAATGTAAAGTATTTTGATCATATGAATTTTGCATCACCCTCTCTTATTTCTCCTTTCCAGTTCAGCTCATCCCTTCTTCTTCCAAGTAGCTTTATTTCTACTTCCATGTTTTTTTTAAATCTATATATCATTTGTGTATGAACATTTCAAGAACATTCTTTTTTTATTATATTTGTGTTTTAATTTTACACATCAGCCACGGGTTCCCCTGTCCTCCCCTCTCCCGCACCCACCCCCACCTTCCCTCCAGCCCCTCCCCTCCATTCCCATCTCCTCCAGGGCCAAGACTCCCCTGGGGATTCATTTAAACCTGGTGGATTCAGTACAGGCAGGGCCAGTCCCCTCCTTCAAGGCTAAGCAAAGTGTCCCTGTGTAAGCCCAAGGTTCCAAACAGCCAGCTCATGCACTAAGGATAGGTCCGTGTCCCACTGCCTGGGTGCCTGCCAAACCGTTAATGCTATTCAATTGTCTCACTTATCCAGAGGGTCTGATCCAGTTGGGAGAAAGAACATTCTTATATATACACTAGCATATACATTTGTAAATGATGCTACTGGTCATACTCAACTTTATTGTTTCTAGGTCCTTGAATAAGTATTGAGTTTCTCAGAAACTGTCAACTATAAGTTAAAATATTATCTAAGGGAGCCTTAGCACCCAAGTGACAAGTAGACCACAATGCAAAGCCCTGACATAATCTACGGAACAACCAGTAATGCTTTATGGATTAGAATGGCTCAGCTGACTTAAGATCAAGAGCAGTCAAAAGGATGCTTTGAAAGCTTGAAAGAAAAATGTCTAAAAGGTTGAGTTGAAAAACTGTGCTGTGAGATGAGAATTAGCAACTGAAACAAACATATAAAGGAAACAAAGAAGTGAAGAAATGTATTGAAGTTAAAAAGAAAACAATGAAAAGAACCAGATGCTTTGCAGTTAAGTGAAATGGTATCAAGAAAAAAAGAATTTAAACTTTATTACCTTGTAGGGAAAATATAAGTGAAAAGTCATTATGAACATCTGGTGAATATTAAGCTTTCCTCCAATGTGGGAGCTTATGTTTACCATTATTCCAATAAATAAATTAAGGGCCAGTATATGTAATCCTACAAATGTAAGTTCTAGAATGACAGTGACATGAACCCCAGCAATGTTAACAAGCTTGTTGGTTGAGCAAGGGGAGCCTGTGTAACAACTTACTTCTCTGTAATATGGATCAATGTTAATCACCATGCCTTTCTAAAAATGATGATTACTTTGTCTGCTACAATTGGATGGAAGACAAAAAACAAAGCACAGTCTTGATATGGATCATTATAACCATGTCAGTACTATTTTGTGCTATGCCACTCAGCTGTTTGACATATTTCTCACATATTAGAAGTCACCTTCTTTGCAATGGTCAATGTCATTGCAGAAAATTTTAACAAACAGAATCTACTTGAGTAGTGAAGAAGTTGAACCCAATACCCTAGACATTTTTTCCCTCAGCATATAAATTTAGATCATTATAAATACTGCATACTGTAATGCATCAGGGCCATGTGAAGTGTAAGCATATCTGAAGGAATCCAGATAGTTGGTGGACCCATTGTCATTGGTCACTGAAGAATCAGATAAGAGTGGAGAACAGCATCTAAGTGTTGAGGAGCCTGACCTGAACATTAAACAGGAGAACCTGCTGTGCCCTGGATGTTGTTATATCTTTCCCACAAATGTGGAAATATCCCAGAGCTAGAACAGACAGGCATTCCTACACATCTTAAGTATCAGTGACAATGATATGTTCCCCTCCTCTGCGATTTCTTGATGTAAGTTCATTTTTTTTTTTATTCAAAGCTAACACTAGGTCACCCATAATAAAAATGTATCAAAATATGCCAACAAAAGTATTCCCACTGAACTCCTGTAACTTTTTCCCAATTGTTAGTGTTAGGGAAGAGGTTAATTTGGAGTGAACTGACCAACATCCACTCCTATTATAGATTAAGACCAGTAGGTGGTAACTGAAATATAAAGATGATGGTGCTGGTTGATTGTTGGCCAAGGTATAAAGGTCCAGAGAGCCAGTTCAGAGATCAAGTAAGTCATTTAAAGCTTACTACATTTGTGTTATTCTGTCATAGAAAATCACATTTTTGGTCTTCCCTTCATCACAGAAAACACGTCTATGAATCTATGGTCTTATTTCCATGTGTCCCACTTGAATAAAGTAAACATAATTTTTCTTTATACTGAAAATAGATTTTTGTTCACATAATATATCCTGATAATGGTTTCCCTTCCCTCTACTCCTCCTAGTTCTTCCCCACATCCCAAGCAATCCTAACCCACTATTCTTCTGTCTCTAATTAAAAAAACAAACAAGACTTCCAAGGGATTATAATATAATATAATATAATATAATATAATATAATATAATATAATATAATAAATATATAATATAATGTAATATAATATGAACATAATATAATAATATAACAAAAACTAACACATTGAAATTAGACACAACAAACAAATAAAAGGAAAATAGCCTAAGAGAAAGTACAAGAAGCAGAGGTCCACTCATTTGCTAATTCAGGAATCCCATAAAAACATTAAACTGGAAGCCATAATATATACACAGAGGATCTTATGCAGATCAAAGTAGGCTCTGTGCATGCTGCTTCAATCTCTGTGAGTTCATATGAGCTTTGATGGTGTTGATTTAGAGGGCCTTGTTTTCTAGATGTCTTCCATCCCCTATGAATTTTACAATCTTTCTCCTTCCTATTCTGCAGTGTTCACTGAGCCCTGACAAGAGAGATTTGATGTAGACATGCATTTAAGGCAGAATGTACAAAGGTCTCTCACTCTCTGTACATTGCCTCTTCATTGATCTCATGTGTTCCCTTGTGCTGCAGGAGGAAGCTTCTCTGATGATGGCTGAGCAAGGCACTAATCTATGACTATAGCAAAAAATACCATTAGAAATCATTTTATTGCTACTTGTTTTCAGTTTTATACTATGTCTCTGGGCTATCTATTTTCATGTTCTTGCTCACCTAAGCATTATGGAGTATGGGATCTATCTTGTAGAGTAGACCTTCAGTAAAATCAGATATTGGTTATTTATTCCCACAGCTTTGTACATAGCTTATCCTGGAGCCAGGATACAATTGTCAATCAGAGGGTTTGTGGCTGGCTTGTTGGTTATGTTTCTGTGTTGGTAGCATGCAGAATACCTTCCTGCACAACAGTCATTAAAACACAGGAGTGGTAGCCCTATCTAGGGCCCAATTTAACTACTCCATGTTCAATGACTTGTGTAGGTGTGTTCTTCAGCAATGGGGGTCTTGATTTCAGTTTGTGGGGAGAAACATTTAGCCTTGTCAACAGCCTGGGTTCTTTGGAGATTCCAATGGGACCCCTTTGGCCAACAACTCAATTAGATTTAACCCATTCCTGGTACTGCAGCTTAACTTGATGACAAGAGATGCCCACTTGAGGATTTATCTCCTTTATTGGTTAATGATTTCATTTAGATTACCTTCAAATATGTAGATATTTTAGAAAGCATCTACTGTATTAGACTTCCATACTATCCCTCAAATAGGAATTAATTTTAGGAGTATCTCTCCATATCCCCTCCCTCATTTTTGTCTCCCCTACTCCTCCCACTTGACCTTCCTGTTCTAGCCCCACCATCCAGCCCTTAATGATTCTATTTCCCTCTCCTAAGGAGATCTATCCATTCACCCAGTCACTTACTCTATATCTAACCTCTATGATTTTGTGGATTGTAGTTGGTTATCATTGACTTAAACACCAATTATCCACATACAAGCAAAAACAACCATATTTCTTTTTCTGGGTCTGGGATACCTTACTCAGGATGATTTTTTTTTTCTAGTGACATTCATTTACTTATGAATTTCAGTTTTTTAAATAGCTGAGTAATACTTCATTTCTTTGTTTTTCTGTTTAAGAACATCTAGGCTAGCTCCAATTTCTAGCTACTGTGATGAGCAGTGATGAACATGGTTGAGCAAATGTTTCTGTGGTAGAAGGAATTGTCCTTTGGCTATATGCCCAAGAGTGGTAGAGCTGGATCTTGAGGTAGTTCTATAACCATCTTCCTGAGGAATTGCCGTACTATTTCCATAATGACTGTACAAATTTGTACTCCCACCATCAAAGGAAGAATGTTCTCCTAACTACACATCCTTGTCAACAAAAGCCGTCACTACTTCAGTGTGTGAGAAATATTTAAATTATTTCTATCATTCTAAATGTAAATTCATTATTTTTTATTGTTTAATAGAGTTTCTACCTTCTAAAACTGTGCATTTTGAAATGGATTTCATTTTCTACAGATGTGATTGATCATTAAAGTCATCCCCTGCTGTGAGATAAATGCCTTTCTGGGGAAAAAACTAAAGCCACTGTATTAAGTTTCCTCCTGTCAGAAAGTATCCAGATTCCTTCTGATAGATTTGATAGCTGGCAGTGTGTTTTGTGAATTTTTTCTGGAGATACATAAACAAATTTCTATGTATTCAATCCTGACTGGGTACCATGAATAGACCACAGACCATTCCCATATATATATTTATGATGCTGGTATTAAAGGTATGTGCCACCATTTCCATCTTTGTATTATTCAAGTATATGTTGTATTCAGCATTGAGTTCTTACCACCAGTTTCTGGTGGGTATGCCAGTAGCAGTGGCAATAGCTATTATTGCTTTGGGTGTCTATGAAACCATCTTGACCAGGAGCATTAAAGGAGATAACCCATACCTAGCAGGGAAATTTCTCATTAACATCCAACTGTAACTTGGAGAGGCATTTTCACCACATTTAGGACAATTTCGTGTTAATTTCTTGTTTGTTTGTTTTGTTTTGTTTTTGTGTATGTGTTCTAGGAAGCTTATAAAATAGCAGGATTTCTTCTTTTCAATATTTAAAAACATTTATACATTTATTCAGTACATTAAATAAAGCAAGAGATAATGGAGTGATATGCAGGGACACACTTCAGCTTTCCATGGTTATGCATGGTGAAGAATATTTTCTTTTTATAATTAACAACTTTTTTATTCATTTTACATGCCAACTACAGATCTCTCTCTCTCTTTCCTCCTTCTGCAACCCAGAGCCTCTCCCCCCAACCCTTCCCCATTCCTTCCTCCAACAAGGTAAGACTTCCCTGGGGAATCAGTAGAACCTGGTACATTCAGTTGATGCAGGTCCAAGCCCCTTCCTCTGCATAAAGGCTGTGCAAGGTATCCCTCCATAGGTGGGGGGATTCAAAAAACCAGCTCATGCACCAGGAATGGATCCTGATCCTACTGCCAGGGGGGTCCCTTAAGCAGATAAAGCTGCACAACTGTCTCACTTATGCAGATGGCCTAGTCCAGTCCCATGGAGGCGCCACAACTATTGGTCTAAAGTTCGTGTGTTTCCACCAGCTTGGTTTTGTTGGCTCTGTAGGTTTCCCAATCATGATCTTGATGTTCCTTGCTCATAGAATCCCTCTTCTTTCTCTTTGCCTGGACTCCTGGAGCTTGGTCTTGTACTTGGCTGTGGATCTCTGCATCTGCTTCCATCAGTTGCGGGACGGAGGCTCTATGATGACAGGGTATTCACAAAACTGATTATTATAGTAAGTCAATTCAGATACCCTCTCCACTATTGAATAGCAGGTTTTCATATGTTTTTTCCAAAATGTTAGCACAAATATAAGTTATCCTTTTCCATTCTTCCTGCTCTGTCCTGCCTCTCCTTCATTGCCCCATATAAACGTTCCAACTTCATTGCTTCTTTTTCACTTGCATATCTACTTTCTGCTCTCTTTTAAGCTCTATCTCTCCTTGGTCCCTTTTCTATTTTCTTGAATTTTATAGGTACTCCAATAAAAGCATACATATCTGAATATTTTAAGATCCACGTATCAGCTAGAACATGCTCCATTTATCTTTCTGGTTCTAGTTTAACTCACTCAGAATGAGTACTTTAAAATCTATCAATGTGCTTGCAAATTTTATAATTTTACTTCTCTTTGGAGATGAATAAAATTCCATTAAATGTGTAGTATATATTTATTATAATTTATCAGCTGACAGATATCTAGGCTGTTTCTGTTTCCTCAATACTATGGAGAAGCAGAACAGCAATAAAACATGAAGGATAAGTATCTCTGTAGTAAGCCCAAAAGTAGTATATCTGTGCAAAATGGTAGGTCTATCTTGAGATTTTTGAGGAATCTCCACACTTATTTTCATAGTAACTGCTGCAGTTTGTGCTCTAAACAACAGTGAATCTGTGCCATCTTTCGCTACATCCTCAATCATTTGTGATCATTTGTTTTCTTTTATTATCTTTTTTAGATTATAATATAAAGTCACCATTACCTCTTCACTTTTCTCTCTCTAATGCCTCAATATACCTCTCCCCCTTACTCCTTCTCAAATTCATGGTCTACTTTAATTGTTACAAATGCGTGTGTGTGTGTGTGTGTGTGTGTGTGTGTGTGTGTGTGTGTGTATTCTTAAACAGAAATATACAGTGTGATCAGTCCATCTCACGTTACATAATATTGCATGCCCAGAGAAGAACATGCCAAGTGTTTTCTGGGATAACCATTTAGTGTTGGAAAAACACTTGTCATGTTCTTCTCTGGGCATGGCTACTTTTTCTACTGTCAGGATTCTTTAGTTTCCTGTAGTTTTTTGTCTAGACTTAGGTCATCCTGTGAACTTTGACCCTTCCAAGCTACCATGTCTATTGATCTCATCCTTATTCAGGTCATATCTAGGTAACATTGTTGGTGAGACTTCATAGGTATAATTTCTTTGACATTTCTAGAAGTAACAATGTCACAGAAACTTATTTCCTTGTCTTTTTTTTTCTTTTTTTTTTTGTTCGTTTGTTTGTTTTTTGTTTTTTGAAGACAGGGTTTCTCTGTGTAGCTTTGTGTCTTTCCTGGAACTCACTTGGTAGCCCAGGCTGGCCTCAAACTCACAGAGATCTGCCTGGCTCTGCCTCCCAAGTACTGGGATTAAAGGCGTGCACCACCACTGCACAGCTCCCCGACTCTTAAAACCTGTCCACCCACCTCATCTATAATGATCCCTGACCCTTAAGTGAAGAATATGTGTTGTACATGTAACAGTTGAGACTAGATTCCACAACTCTGCATTCTGATGCATCATTTGTTTTCTTAATCAGCCATTCTGAATGCACTAAGATAAAAATCTCAAAGTAGTTTTAATTTGTAAAGTTTCCCAGCATGGGTAGTAGGCTCCAAAAAAAAAAAAAAAAAGCCTGCTCATGTACCAGGGATGGATCTTGATCCCACTGTCAGGGGTCTCCTTAAGCAGATCAAGCTACATAACTCTCTTGCCTATGCAGAAGGCCTAGTCCAGTCCCAAGTAGGCTCCACAACTCTTGGTCCACAGTTCATGAGTTCCCACTAGTTTGGTTTGGTTGTCTTGGTATGTTTCCCCATCAAGATCTTGATGCCCCTTGTTCATAGAATCTCTCTTTACAATTGGTATGTAAAATGAATAGAAAATTTCTTAATAATAAAAAGATAAATTTAAAAAATCCTAAATGCACATAACAAGCCCTGTTTTTCCTTCTCTTTCTGATTCTCATTAAATTTTTCATATAGATTCCAGGAACATATGCAAACATTTTTTCTGAAACATGAACATCATATTATTTATTTGTAAGTAAAATTTTAAAATATAGGAATTTCGTGCATGCTTACAATCTGTCTTTTTATCAAACTATAACCAATTCCATCATCTACTCTGACACCTTTGTGCCTCTGCTCCTATTTTTCCCTCTTAATATCATGTGGTCTTTAAAAAATAATGTCAAATCCTCTTAATACTGAGTATAGGTGTACACGAACACAGGAAAATCTCTGGGAGCAGTTTTATCCTACATGGCCACATCACTGAAGGGAATTGATTCTTCCTTTTCTTGGAGGCCAACAATTGCTAATAGCATGTCAGGTACATTTATTTGCATCAGACCAGGCAAGCCAAAATCCTATCAGGGGTTGGTGGAGGAGCTCATGAAATCACCAAAATTCCTAGGATTTGGTTATGTTTTCAACTTTAAAATCAATTGTTGGAACAAAAGCTAAAAACCCATTAATATCAAAGAAGCTCCCTTAAATCATCTTGCAAGGGATATTTATTTTAAAATACACCCCTTTTATTATCCCATTCTTACTTTGTGTTTATTCTTCACTTGTGTTTTTTTTTTTGCTTCACTCCTTATAGATTCTTCTATTCTCTTCTACCTCATAGCAATCTCATTCACTTTACTTCTTTAGAAGCACTGTGTTCAATCGTAGACAGAAAATAAAATGATTGTTGCCTATTAAAGATTTTTATGTAAAAGAATATACATAAGATAAATTTTATATATGAGAATTTTATAGAGGAGAATAGTATACCAGCACTAGGTATGACAGAGAGAAACAGTGTACGGTTCAGATACATGCAACATAGAATTCAGTGTCATATTGTTAAGGAATTGACTGTGTCTGAGACTCACTTCACTACATCATGTTTCAAGACTTTCTCTGTGCTTTACAACTTCCAAACTGGTTTCAGTCATCTAATTTTTTCATAACTTTTTTATTACAGCTATAAATCTTTTAAGAGTAAATGGAAATAGTTATTCTACCATCATCAAGAAAAATGGAGTGTCCCACATTATTTTCAACACTTGATACTTTCTAGTACAGGTCATGGTTTTGAAGATAATATCAAATAGAAATCATACACCAGAAAAGGAAAATAAAATGACTAACTTTGGGTTTCATAGTTAACCTTTTCATACTTCAACAGAAAAATGTCATTAAAATCAATGCCCATATAATGGGAAGTATTATATTTGTTTGTGTATGTGAATATATGCATGTTGGTTTCAATATAAGTGCTTATAATATTGTATCTGGAATATATTAAGAGTTTTGATTTCTCAACAATTGGATGGACAAAAATCCAATTCATAATAGAATAAAAAAAAACAAGATTGAAAGGTGTTTACACATGATAGTATACAAATGAGCAATAACCTTTGCATGGCAGTGGAGAATGAAAACTTTAAATATTGGAGGAACTTGAAAGCATTGAAAAAATGTAAACAACTTAATATAGCTACAGTTTAAACTCTGAACCTTTAAAATCCTGATATAGTTGCAAAAGAAATGAAATTTCCCATGAATTGCTAGTGATAATGGCAAATGTTATAATTGTTCTAAAATAATTTTGGTTATTTATTAAAAGTTGAGCTCATGTCTACCACATCATCCATACATTAACTTTGTTAAATTACTTAACAGTAAAGAAAATGTATGCATATAAAGGCTCATAATAAAATGGCTTTTTAAACATAACTCCAAAATGGAATTAATACAATAATTATACAAATATGTAAACAAGTTGCTGTATATTTATACTGTTGAATACATTCAACAATAAAAGTAAATGGACATGTCTCTAAGGTATCAATGTTGAATATTACAAACCTGATATTGGGGACTACATAGGATATTTTGTTTACTACATTGAGTAATAGAAAACAGCAAATAATACAAAATCCTAATACTGGTTGTCTAAAGTGATTAGGAATCAGTAGGAGGTAATAATGAAAGCTCTGAGAGTGTTAAAATTGTTATATCTCCAGTAAAGTATCCTAACTGTACATAATAATATCAAAGTTTAGAAATAAGTTTTCCACTACAGTTACAGAGCAGGGAATGTATAGGATATATGACTGTAGGGGCTAGAGAGATGGCTCAGAGGATAAAAGCACTGGCTTCTCTTCCAGAGGATTGGATTTTTATTCCTAGCATCTATATAAAGCAGCTCACAACTATTAGTAACCCTAGTTTTATGGGACCCAGAGCCGTCTTCTGGCTTCTGCAGGCACCAGGCACGCACATGATGTACAGACATACACCTGGGCAAAACATCCATGCACATGAAAAAAAAGTAAATAGTTGTTTTGTAAAAAGATACATGACTGCACATGTTGATAGTGATTACAATATGACTTGCTCTTTTATATTTCTACATGAGCACAGGTTAGATAAATGTTATGTGTTGGGTTGAAGTTCAAATTACTGGATGTTTGGTTCAGTCTACTTTCTCATTCCTTTTCTTTATTCCTTAACCCTTTTTTCATATTTTCTTTAACCCTTCCTTTTCTTCTCTTCTTTTTCTTTGCCTTTCTCTTTCTTAAAAAACAGAGTTCACAAGTTATCGCAGCATCCTCAATTGATCACAAACTAACAGAAGTGTTGTGAGAGACCAAAAAGCTAAGATAATAAGAAATTAAAATTTATGAGCAAGATTCAGTAGCTGAATATTACTCATCAGCTCATTCGTAGTCCAAGTATATTCTAGTTGAAAATAAAAATCTAAAAATTTTATATGATGTTTATGGCTTTGGTGTCATGATGAAAGAAAAACTAATTAGTGAAAGAATTAAAGTATTGGTGCTTTCCTGGAAGTTACTGGAATTGATAAAATCTGAAGTGCTAAGTTACAGCTCTTTGTTCTGTCAAGCTTGCATGGAATCCAGTTATATATATATATATATATATATATATATATATATATATATATATATATATGTTTTTAATAATGTTGGAAAGGGCAGATGAACATGATGAATATCTTCAAAAAGACACAGATAAATGTATGTGAGCCCATGGTTCTGGACAAAAAACACTCAGAAAACTGTAAAACAACATTTTGCTTCTACCTATGGAAAAAGTTTCAGAAGGCCAACGGCTTTCTTGACATTAATGAATGTTGAACTAGGAGGAGGATAACAGCCATTCTTATTCCTAAAAATCTGTGAGCAACTATTGGCTCAGCAACATTAGAACATTTAAGATGGGATAGAGTAAAGACTACAGTTAGCAATCAATTTTATTTTTGTGTATGAGTGGGAATAAATTACTGTTACAGGTTTATTTCTGTATAAAGAGTCAAGGAAAAGAAAAATATTTTCTAAATATTTTTCTAAAATAAATAAAAGATGAATTTTTGAGATTATTTTGGTTTAAATTATGTATCTTAATGCTTTCCCTCTACTATACCATTAATCTCTTTTCTAAAATTTATTCCTGTACCTATATTGTATTCCCCACATAGACAAATGAAATTCATAAATAAAACACTTAGGAAGAATTCTCCTGTATTGCAGACAATGATAAATACGAGTTTCTGTGCTTTCCTTTTATCATTGTCATATAGTTAATTCTAAGATAGAACTTTAGTGTATTTTTTCTGTTTATGCATTCCACTTAATTTTTCCCAAGATGAAATACTAAATTTATACCACATCACAAGGAAGCCAGAAAAGTGATACGATTAAATGCATGTTATCAAATTAGATATGTCCTGACTTGTCTAATTATTAGTCATGCAACATAAACATAATCTTGAGCACACAATTTATCCTTAAGGTGATTTGGTTGCTCTATCTGTAAGAGAAGAATACAAATTACACTTATACTATCGTATTTTATGAGGATCAAATCAGTAATTATTGTAAATATTAAGCCTTTTAGAACTATGTGTAATTGGTTAGCAGATATTGACATTATACTGGCATTAATCTGGTCTGTGTGTAGTGGCAGCATAGTTTTAAGTTGGAAATGAAATATCACCAAGTTTCTGGGCATGGGGAGAATGTCACAGCAGCACAACCTTCCCCTGAAGCTAATATTGCCAATATCTTGCCTGAGTAATCTGCTCCCGGGGTTATATCCCAGAACAGGTGACACCATTTCAAATGTAATATTTAAAAGCTGGCTTTTGGCCTAGATGTGTTTTGACAGAGAGTTTTTATACTGTTAGATACCCTGCTATATCAACTCCAGAGAGAAATAAAATAAAAACTAAAACCAAAATACTGTCTCTAAATTGATGTAGCTCAGAAACATATTCTGATAACATTTTCCTTATTCTCTGTTCTATTGGGAGTAATGTCACAACAAATCGTATCCACGCTCTATGTTTTATCTTTAATCTCAAAATCATTTTCTCTTTATAACTTTGTGATCATGCCACTTAGGCCACTTACAAACTTAAATTTATTAAATTTAGTTGTCTTCTTTAGAAAACATATTATTGTAACTGATGTTGAGTAAGCAAATTACTTTGATATTGAAGCAGCATCCAAATAAACATGAACCAAAAAAGCAAAATCTTTGAGTTCTGCAATGCTTTCATGAAGTCTATAACTTTGTAATGTTTAACAAAAGATGGAGCATTAATGGCTGTTTGATAGATTTCCTTCTTTCCTGTCTTTTATGCTGAGTCTGACAAGTCAGATGTCTCACTTGAAAAAATATATTGGGTTTGGAAAAACAAGGAAAGCTAAATTGAGCAGAAATGTGTTAGGGAAGTCCTTACTTATACTAAAAGTACACAAAAAACCCTACATAAAATAGCAAGTGTGACTTTGCACAGAATGATTATTAAATTTTGCTTGTGGGATGTTTTTCACAACATATTCTAGCTGAAAGTGAAAGATATTGTAACAGTGGAAACTATCATGGAGTATAAAACAACACTGTAAAAATGTTGTCATACATATAAATGGAAATAATTCTGAATGAAACAATAATTGTGATTAACTGCCTTGTTCTGTGGATTTTACAGCAGAAATCTTTGTTTTTCTAACTAAATCAATTCTCTAATTCCATTTCATTTGCCTAAAATAGTGTAGAATTAAATCACTCTTCCATATTAATGGTTGTATTATACTGCATATATTTTTAATTTTATGTGTAGTGTGTGTAGTATAAAATCCATGGCACATCTTGTAGATGAAAGGATAAATGTTGGGAGCTGTTTGCATGTTCTCCATCATTAGGACATGATATTTCTTGTTTCTGTCACTGAACAATGTACTACAGGTTAGCTGTTCCACAATACTCTCCCAACACTTTCTTCCATCTTGCAGTAGGAAGGCTGAGATTTCATATGTATGTCTCTGCATCTGACTTTTTTATGTGCTCTCCAGGGATCAAACTCAAGTTCTCAGACTTATTTGTAAAGCACTTTTACCCATTAAGCCAAGTCTCTAGCACATAAGTCTCTATTTTATAAACGTTGAAATACACTGTAGTGCAATGGGGAAGCAGTCAGTAACCTAGTGAATCACAGGGTTTGTTCCCTTGCATGAACAAAGAATTGAACATCTAGGAAAGACAAAAGACTAAGCTGTGGAGAAAAGAAAAGTAGTTTGCTTTATAAAATGCGGAGAGTGCTGGCCTAATTTTGGAAGTCTGCTAAATACCCACTGGATTGATAATTTTCTAAGGCTCCTAGACACTCTCCTTTTCTTTATTGGTCCTGTTTAGATATCTACCCCTGTGCCTTCCTACCATTCCTTTTTGCAATGACTTCTTGAAAAAAAGAGCCAACTTGTCATGGAGAACACTTTTCCTGTGTACTTATGTTCCTCTGATTCTAGTTCATTAGGTCGAAGAGAATATGGGGAAAAATGTGTATGTAGTACAAAAAAGAGCTATACATCGAATACCAATCTGATCTCTGTGTAGCTCAAAAATCATCATCAATATTCCTAAAGGTAGATAAGTCTGTCTTCCAAGTTCTAGCAGAAAAAAAAAAAAAAAACACAATTGTGGTCTTTCTCATAATTATTTATTTTATTTACATTTTTCCTGAGATGAAGTACTAAAATGATAGCTTTATATGATTTGAAATTTATCCCAGAGTCGCAATTTTTCATGGTTACAGATAAAAAGATTAATGTATATTCCATATTTCTTTGCATAAATATTATTGTCATATTTGTTCAGGGTATTACTTTGAGTTTTTTATCCATTGATTCCAATATTTTAAACTATTACTTTGAATATTATACTCCATATTGACATTCACATTGCATGACAAGTTTAGGTAATAAGAAAAATTATTCTGTAAATATTCTTGAACTTGAACATTATTAAATTTGTGTATTAATTCCTGACTATATGCCTATAATTACATAGAATTGTTAAGTTTGGCTTCAGACATATAACCAGTTTTTCCAGATAGTTTCATAATGGTTTTTCAAAATTACCATATCAATTTATAAGTCCATTTTCCATCAGAAATGTGACTGTTTTCTTTCCTTCCATTCTAAAAGAATTGGGAAGCTACTGCGGGCAGGGCCGAGAAGTAACTTTTTTTCTTATTTCATGTATAGGAAGTTATTTATAAATAGCATAAAATAGTAAATTAACCTTGAAATCCCTATGGTATGTGTTTTTCATTCATATTACAAATTCTCTCTAGGTCAGTGAATATCTACCTGACAGATGTTCTGACATCTTGTTGTACTACCTTCTACACCATATGGCTTTCAAGGTTGTCATTGATAGTTAAAAGTGGTGTGTAGATGTAACCGGCTTATTAATTAAGAAACACAGAACCAATTGCAGAGTTAAAAACCACAAGGTCAGAGCAAGAGCAGAAAACCTTACCCTTCACTGCTTCTGCTGTTCTTCCTCTCCGCAAGAGAGCTACCTCTGGGTGTCCTATCTTTTTTATAGATTTTCTGTTCTGTTTTCTCATTGGTTGTTAACCCAGCCACATGACCTCCTCGTCACTGCCTGTTTGTACAGACCTCCAGGTCTTCTATGGTTGGTATCCAGATTAAAGGTGTGTATCTGCCGTGCTGGCTGTGTCCCTGAACACACAGAGATTTACCTAGCTCTGCCTCCCAAGTGCTGGGATTAAAGGCATGCACCACTACTGCCCAGTTTCTGCTCTGGCTTGCTCTGACCTCAAGGCATCTTTATTAACATATAAATAAAATCACATTTCAATACAAATAAAATATCACTATAGTGGTGTGTATGAAATAGGCCAGTATGAAAGTATATTTTTATATATGGCTGAAATTGATCTGCAAAGATGCTGAAGGAAAAAGTGGGGTCATGGAAAATTTGGTGAAAACAAATAGTTTTGTGAAATTTTAAATGCTTATGCTAATTTTACTTTCAGATTCCTATACAGTTTCACTGGATGTAATTTATGCATTTTATGATCAGCTTTGGAGGTTCTTTCTCAAGAAACTATGTGCAAATTTAAGCCAGGCACTTGAGCAAACATCTAGGTCCAGATCCAGGTCAGCAGAGATAAGATTATCAGAAGTTTCTGACTTCCAATCTCATCAAGAAATGCAAATACCATGTAGAGGCAGAAGCCCTGTCTCAGAAGAAAGGAAGGAAGTGATATAATGAGTGAGGCAACATTGACCCAGAAAGACAAATGCCACATGTTGTTTCTATTATGTAGGTCCTAGTTATGAATCTTTAGAGTGATGGGCTTAATTGGAGTATGTAGAAGCAAGATATGAGGAAAAGGGCATTGTGAAGATAGGGTAGAAGAATCTTAATGAAAAGTGGGTAGGAGAAAACTGGGAATATGAAGGTGAAATAAGAAATTTGGGGGAAATATTAATTTTTCTGTTATTATCTCTGGGATTTCTACATAGTTGTCTTGTCTTTCTTTATTAATATTTATAATATCTGCTTCTCTAATTATTTCCTCTGCTTCTACATCTGTTAGATTTTCACCTAAGTTTATCAGAATTTGAGGTAGTTTTGGAAATTTTAGTGACCTGATATAGATATCAAATTCCTTTTAAAAGAATTAGAATGCCTCATGGACTGCACCTATCATTCACTATTCTAGTTATAGCAAAAAAAAAAAAAAAAAAAAGAAAATCTGTGAAGGTTGACTATTTGGAACTGAGTAACTCATCAGGGGCTTTGTTCTTAGAGAAGACTGATTGTCCTTCACTCAGCAGCCATAAATTGCCTGGAATGCTTTATCTAGGAATGAAGCCTTGTGAAATTTCCTCCATCCAGGTTGGCATGCCAACTGGCATTGCTATTATGTAATAGTAATAGTTTTTTTAGATATACGTAATAGAAATGCTAAATAGACTCATTAGTTGATATTTGCACATGCACATAAACTTGCATATATATGTGTGCTATAAACAATAATTAAAGAAAGAGAGCTCATGTAAATTTAAAATGGAGTGAATGAGACAGGGGAGGAGTTGTTTGGGGAGAAGGATGCATAGGAAGAATACAAATATAGCATTTATGTAAAAACTTTTAAAGTCTATCCCCAGTAATATACTTCTGCCATCAAGGCTATATTTTTCAAAGTGCCTGGTCCTATGGAGAACATTTCTCACTCAAACTACCTTCACTTTATTATTTTTTTGTTAAAAATACACATTTTAACCTTCTCATTTGAGATAAACAGATTGTATTTTATAAATTTTACAATATTTCCCTCAAACTATATCTTAGTAGAAATATAAATATTTTGCATTTAACTTCATGCTACAATGTTCACTGATAATGGTACTAGCAAAATCAAATAAAATAAATACAGTTGTTTTATGTCTTTTAATTATGAAAGAGACTAAAGTACACACGATGATGGCAGTCCCTTCATTCATTGGTTTAATGGAAAAATATCATAGTATTATCTGTTCAGGTATATGATTTGAGTTTGCAAGCATAGATACATTAAGGGTTAAATAATAAATATGAATCAACACACAATTCTAAGATGCTCTAGGAGTATTTACATTGTAAGTAGTGTTCAAAAGAACTATGAATCTTACCTAACATATTAGAGGAGAGAGAATACAATTAACAGTCTCAACTTGGAGAAATTAATTTCTTTTTTTAAATCCCCAAAGAATTCTGATTGTTTTTTAATCATGTCCATGTATTAGCAAGTATTTCATAGTAATTAAGAGAATGTGTTTTGCATGAGCCATCTAAATTGAAATGTTATTGCTTCTTCTATTTGTATGACCTTAGCATAGTCCCCACAACCTCGACAAACCTCAATTTTCTTATGTATAAATTATGGAGATGAATCCAGTCTGCTTTTGGTGTTATGAGAATAGATGTGATAAGTACATTCATAGTGTTTTATTTAGTAAATCAATAAATATTAGCTTGATCTATTGTTGATTTTTTTGTTAACAAATAAAATTATGTCTTTAAATTGCCCATGTTTGTATTCCATATAGATAAGTGATTTGTAAAAGAGTTTCATTTAATTCATCTATATAGTAAAAATTTTAATGTTAGAACATCAATACCCCAAGGAAAAAAATAAAAGGAACCAGTTGTTTCTAGACTCCAATTGAATAATATATTTTCTACACATCCAGAGAATTATTTACTTAAGCAGTGAAAGAATGGGGGAAAGAGTAATTTACTTCTCAATAGAAGTTTCTTAAATTTAAAAATGTTCAAGCTTTGCTTTATTCTGCTGTGTCAAGGAACAGCACCTATATCACACAAACACAATCACACACACACACACACACACACACACACACACACACACACACACACACAGCCCAATGGGAATCTTGGAGTAATTAATAACAAAATTCTACATCAACACCACCCCCAACATACAGCCAGAACATTTTTGCCTTCTATGTATGTCTTGGGTCTGCTCATTTCTCTGAAATTCCGGCTCTTCTACCATAAATCAGGTATTTTCTTAGTTTCAAAAGCCAAATTTTCCTCCAGAGCAGAATAAAAGATTCCATATTCCTGTGCACCTAAATTTCATGCTGTCAAAATGAAAACTTCCTGGTGATTTGCCTACATTGTGAACTTTCATATATACAGATATTGAATTGCATGATTAATTGATTTGTATGAAATCAAGCTTTTTTTATAGCCTGCTTTGTAAACCATCCTCACTGTCTATTACAATACACTATTGTTCTACAGAAACAGAGCACTAATAGGCTGACTTTATTGCCTCTTGTCTTGCTGTACAGTAACTTCCACAATTTTTATCTTTATTCATCTTGAAGTGTTCTAAACAGTAGCTGACATTTATTGCAGACCATTGGCATTTGTGTTTTACATTTCATTTAATTTCATCAAATACCCTACAGGTTAGGCACTGACATTCCCCTTATTTTACAGGCAAGGAGTCTAAAATCCTGTGATATTGCTTTGCCCAAAGTCACATTGTTTGTTCTTCAGTGATAATGAAAACACCTAATATTGTAGTGTTTGACTGTTGCAACGGTGTCAATTAAATTCAAGATTTATGCTTTTAATTTTCAAAGAAACCTTTTGGAACATGTACTAGTATCCTTGAAATTTTCCAGATAAGGAAGTAAAGCATGTAAAAATTAAATAACTTTCCTAAGATCCTGGTAAAGCTTAGTTTCATGTAGGTTAATATGAGTACTAAAGCCATGCTTTCAGTGGCAATGATCTGTTGCTTTCCTGAAGAGTTTTATGTTGCTAGTTGGTCTTGCGATGACATAGGGAGTATAACTGAACAATTTTTAAACAAAATGTGTTATTATCATGAAGATTATGAGAGCAGAATAATAATATATGTCATTATTGGAGATAATATGCATATGTTATAATCACACTTGATTAAAATTTATAAATGCACACCAAAATTTAGTGTTTCCACTGGAATGAATAGGTGTTAAATACTGAAGAGATGTAATATTATATACATTGCTATTAGGTATTTATCATCCTTAATTTATATATGCATCTCAAACCAGCTGAAACAAAACTCAGATTACATTTATTATTAAAAAATGAGTACTATGTTTTTCAAATGTTTAAAAATGAATGCACTTTATAGGATGTTTTTCCAGTTAGTAATATTAGTACTATGACAGGTGGATGTAGGCATTTTTTAATCCGTTTATGCTTCAGTCCTACCACTTGAAATTGGCAAGGAGCACCATACTTCTCACTGGGGTTGATATTCACATTATTTGTTACAATAGATATAATTAGCTATTATTACAACAATTGTCATCATTTTAACATTAATATATAAAAATATTTCATACTTTGAAGATAAATAGGCTAAGGTATGCTAGAGATTCTTTTCAGATCATTTCCCAAACCATGCAGTCCACAATGTTTTATTTCTCCATTGATCACATCACTTTCCTTTCTAACTCTGATAGAGGTGCAATTAATTTCCCTTAAATAATGGAAAATAAGAAATATTTCTAAACTGGGAGAGATGGTTTGTGTCTTTAATCCCAGCACTCAAGAGTCAGAGACAGAGAGATCCCTGTGATTGTGAGGCTAGTCTGGTCTACAGAGTGAATTCCAGGACAGCCATAGCTACACAAAGAAACCCTGTCTTGAAAAAAAAAAAGACTATTTTTAAAGACACTATATTTAAAAATAATAGTCTTAGCTGTAGGAGTTCCCTGGTAGAATTTTTGGGGTCATTTATGTATACTATCATATCATCTCCAAATAGTGAATAATTGACTTCTTCCTTTCCAATTTGTATCCCCTTGATCTCCTTTTGTTGTCTTATTGCTCTATCTAGAATTCCAAGTACTATATTGAATAAATATGGGGAGAGTGGACAGCCTTGTCTTGTTCCTGATTTTAGAGGAATCGCTTTGCATGTCTCTCCATTTAATTTGATGTTGGCTGTTGGCTTGCTATAAATCACCTTTGGAGATTATCATGTTTTTATTTTTGTTTTTGTTTTTTTCAGTTTGATTATATGGTGTATTACATTGACAAATTTTCATATGTTGAACCATCCTTGCATCCCTGGTATGAAGCCTAATTGGTCATGGTGGATAATTTTTTTGATGAATTCTTGGATTTGGTTTGCCAATATTTTATTGAGTATTTTTGCATCATTGTTCATGAGGGAGATTGGTCTGTAATTCTTTTTCTTTGTTGTATCTTTGTGTGGTTTGGGTATCAGGGTAACTGTAGCCTCATAAAAAGAGTTTGGTTGCTAGGGAGCAGTGTTGCATGCCTTTAATCCCAGCATGCAGAGGCTGAGCCAGGGGGCTCTCCGTGAGTTGGAGCCAGCATGTTCTACAGAGTGAAATCCAGGACAGACACTAAAACTACATGGAGAAAGTCTGTTTTAAAAACCAAAAAAAAAAAAAAAAAGAGTTTGGTAATGATTCTTCTGTTTCTATTCAAACTGCACCCACAGATCCAGGGAGGCTACCTAGCAGGGGGGACCCTATGGTGACTGTGGCTTATAATAAGTTTTGGTTTTGCCCAATCACTGGGCAAGCTTAGTTAAACATTTCACTATCAGGATTAGAATTTGTACCATATCAAGCTGCCAAAAGAAAATGCTAGCTGTACTTTCAGGAGGAGAGGATAAAATCTTTTTAGTTTATGCCGTAAATCAAACAGTGAAGGGAAAGATTAATAGGAATCTCACTTACACAACTTAAGTAAAATATAGCTCTCTGAACAGATGGAACAAAAGATATTTTTCCTAATATTTTTGTTTTAATTAAAATATATATAGTCATATCATCTCCCACCCCTTTCAAGTTCCCATCCCTTTTCATGTCTTCCTTCACTTACTCCCTCTCAAATTCATGACCCAAGAAAAGATATTTGTTTGCATTATGGTTTTGAGACCTACAAAATTTGAGACTGGGTAGCCAGATGTGGTGAGGTTCTTCTTCATAGAAGGAGACTCTCTACAGAGACTGGTGGCAATGTATAGCATCACATTGGGGACAGAAATTGAACATCCAGCTTAGGCTTTTCCTCCTCTTCTTATAAAACCATAGATCCATTTACTTAGTGAATCCCACACATTGGCTCATTTAACCTTAGTTAATTCTGAGAGTGTCTACTTTCAAGTACTGTAGTTATAACAAGTTTAAACCTGTATTAAATTTCCATCTCCTTATTTTATAACATTTTAAATTTCAACATGAGTTTTGGTGGAGATAGCCAACCATATCAGATACCATTTTTTATTATATAATTTATTTTCCTAGTTTGCATGAAGCTGTGGACTCAGTCCCAGCAAATGGGAAGTAAAGGCAGGATTGATTGCATAGTCAGTTTGATACTAATCTGAGCTTGTCTAAAAAAACAAAACAAAACAAAACAAAACAAAACAACAACAACAACAACAACAAAACCAAAAAACCTCAGCTCAAAAGAAAAAAACTTACCTTATATGAAATTAATGAAGCTTCACTGACAGTTTTGGGTTAAGATTTGTCCAATACAGTAATCCTTATCTATCCATAAAAGCCACATTTTAAGAACACCAGCTGATGCCTAAAGTCATGAATAGTATGAAATCACACATATTATGTATATATAATTTTCCTGTATATGTGTACTTATAATAAAGTTTAGTTTATTAAGCACAGAGAATTAATGGTAACTAATAATAAAATAGAATATTTATCAAATTTTAATAATGTAGAATAATCCTTATGTACACTGTGAAGATTTGTTGCTGTGATTAGTTTAATAAAAAAGCTGACTGCCCAATAGCTGAACAGGATAAGGTTAGGTAGGAGAGCCAAACTGATAATGCTGGGAAGGAGAGGGGCAGAATGAGAGGAGCCACCACCTAGACAGAGAACAAACTGGACACACAAAACAGGATAAAGGTGAAAGCCATGAAATGGGTTAAGCTGTAAGAGCTAGTTAGTAACAAGCCTGAGCTATTGGCCAAGCATGTAAAATTAATAGAAGCCTCTGTGTGGTAATTTGGGAAGTGGCTGTGCATATGTGGGAAGAAATGGTCAGAATGAGAAATACCTGTTTACATTATAATATAATAAAAGTCAGTCTAACTTGAGATAGCTAGAGTAGGACTATTCAAGAGTCCCTCACACTTTTCAGAGTAGTGTATAATTTTAGAAACTAAGGGGCTGGAGAGAGGATTTAGCAGTTAAGAGAACTGGCTTCTTTTCCAGAGGTCCTAGGTTCAATTCCCATCCCCACATGACAGCTCACAACTGTCTCTAACTCCATTTCCAGGGTTGCCAACACCCTTACACAGACATATGTGCAGGCAAAACACTAATGCACATAAAACAAAAACAAATAAATAAAAAATAATATTCTCATAAAATAACGAAAACAACAGGGAAAACCTGCTATTATTCTGCTAAATAAACATAGAAATAAAGTGTCTTGTAATTACATATTGCTCTGGTTATAGATCAGTGCACAACTCAAACCCCATAAGAGAAGCTTCTTCCTCCATTACATGGTAATTAACACAGATGTCCATACATGGACAATGTGCATAGAATGAGAGACCTTGAAACACTCTTCCCAAAATAGAATGTGTTTATAAACCTCTCCTCACAATGCTCAGGGATCTACATGGAAGAAGGGACAGAAAGATTTTAAGAGCAAATGCTGGTGGATAACTCCAAGGAAAGAGTATCTTTCAGAAACAAGGCTGAGCCACATATTAACCTAGAGAGACAGTGATAATATTCATAATACATATACAACTTCACGCCAAACAAAATGCCAGCAAAGAGAAGGGAAGTAAGGATCACAGTTTAATCCCTAACCAAGAAGTTATTTCAAATTGATACCTGATAGAAGATAGAAAATCAGTTTTTTCCCCCAATGAAACAACACTGGGAATATCAAAGAAGGCCTTATGCTCAATAGTAGTTGACCAGTATAAAGTGGACTCCATCCTTCTTTATGTGCTTGTTTGTTGTTCTTGTTATAATTTTGCAGTGTACTGAATAGTTTAATGTCAACTTGATACAAGATAAGATCATCTGAGTGGAGAGAACCTCAGTTAAGAAAATGTCTCCATAAGATTGAGATGTAAGACAAACCTGTAGAATATTTTCTTAATTAGTGTTTGATGTGGGAGGACCAGTCCCATTGTGGGTGTGGCACTTTGAGCTAGTTCTATAAAAAATCAAGCTGAGAAAGCCATGGTGCCACAAGGAGCAAGCCAGGAAGCACTATTCCTCATGGACTCTGCATCATCAGGTTCCTGCTCTGTGTTCCTGCGCAGACTTCCTTCAGTGATGAAAAGTAATAAGGAAATGTACTGCCAATAAGCCCTCTTCTCCCAAGTTGTTTTGGTCATGTTGTTTCATCACAGCAATAGTAACACTAAGACAGGTGTTTGTTTGTTTGTTTGTTTGTTGCTTTGGGGAGTTTTGTTTTGATAAGTTTTTGTTGTTGTTTTGACAGAGAGAAAAAAAGGGAACTTGGGAGGGTCAGGAGGTGGGGAAGATCAGAAAGGACTTCAGAGAGGGGAAAGAATATGTTCAAAATAGATTGCATAAAATGTTTTAAAAATTTTAAAAATCTAAAAAAAAAAAAAAAGGAACCAGAATTTCAAGGAACAATGCTTTGAAATTTAGTAATTGAGATGCAAACAAAGTAGAACTAAAGATTTTTTTTACAGATATAACACAAATTTAAGAATTCTCAGTGTGTTGGAAAGTTGGCTCAGTGATTAAAAGCACCAGCTGTTCTTCCAGAATTCCTAGTACACATTCTAATAGATAATCATCCATTATTGGATCCAATGCTCTCTTCTTTTGCACAGATGCACAAGCAAACAAAGCACCCATCTTCACTAAATATATACATAAATCAATCTTTTAAAAATTGCAAAAAGAATACTCAAGTCGCTATCTTGGTATACTTGTTACTATGATCTTGGTTGGAACAGAAATAGTAAAATGGGTAAAAAAGGGTCCACTTTCCGTAGCAATTAACAGCATTTTTTGGTGTTCCGTGTGTAACTAAAATTTATCCTCTTGCATTGTTATCCACATTTTCTGCCATAGTTGTTGCCTTGAGGAATACATACATCAAGGTCTGCCAGTACAAGAAAATGTATGTCATATTCAATTATACAAATAAAAGATGAAATAGAAAATGGTCGGTATATCTACTACAGAAACATAGATACAAAAATACACAGAAATACCAATAGTTAGGTGAATGGATGACATATAAATTCAAGTAAAAATGTTAACTGGTATCACAGAAATAAGCATACTTCAACTACTAGTCCAAATGATTTGTTAAAGTTTGAGTATGCTTTTAAGAACTCATGAATATTATGAAACTGATATTTGTGATTGGTGTTCCTATGAAATAACATTTTATTTTTTCTTGTACAAATTCTGGTAGGGCTCATTGTCAAAATTAATCAAGGTAGGAACACAATACTTTGTCAATTTTTTAAGCTCACATTTGCTCTGAAATTCTTTTCCAATATCCATCCCCAAATTGTTTGATGTTAATACCTCTTATTCTCATTGAAATATTCAGATGCATGGAGACTTTTAGTATCTGAAAGAAAAAATGTGATACACTAAGATTCAACATTACATTATGGTCTTAAGATATATCCATGTTGTTGAATAAATCTTGTTGATTATGAATTAACTGTATATATAATTTTGCTATGATTTGAATGATTTTGACTCTGCTGAAACTTATACCTAAACTTAATACCATATCACTCAGTATTGAGAAATAAGTAGTTGGTAATTGCGAGTTTTTTGTTGATGTTATAAGTGTAGAGATTTCATGAATACATTATGACTACAATTGAAAGCACTCTGAATATTAGATTCAACTTTTTGTGGGTGGGTTGCTGAGACAGAATTTCTCTGTGTAGCTTTGCGCCTTTCCTGGAACTAGCTTTATAGACCAGGCTGGCCTCAAACTCACAGAGATCTGCCTGCTTCTGCCTTGCGAGTGCTGGGATTAAAGGCATGCACCACCACCACCCCGCTCAACTTCTTATACTATTTTTTCATATAAGGAAGAACTTCTCTAGCCTACACAGTATACAACTTTCAAAGTACCGTCTTTCTAGAAAAGAAAGGGTACTTACCAAGCATCAAAGATGCTTACACTTTAATGTTGGATTTCCATGCCTCTAGAACTGTTGGAAATTAATACACACACACACACACACACACACACACACACACACACACACACATACTGATACATTAATATACATATATGTAGATATGTACACTGAGGCTCAAACATTATGTAGTAGAGACATAAGAACAGTAAACATACTCTTCTTATGAACCTGTATTTACTTATCCATTCTCCATTCAATAGGCATTCATGCTTTCTTCAGTTAAGTGCCAATGTTTGAAATTATCATTAAAAAATAAATAACTATTTGCATTTTCAAAGTTTAGATAGCTATTACAGAATACTTGAGATGAGCAAGAAAAGGCTATTTATTTTGGTATATATTTTGATGTCCTTGTCCAAATAGTGCAGGCTTTTTTCTTTACAACTCCACTGGGCATTTACATGCCAATACTAGTGAGTACATAGTGACCAGAAACCAAAAGAAACAAAGTGGATTGCACTAAAATTCTACACATCTCTTCAAAGACACATTACAAATACCTGAGGGGGAAAAATCATCTTTCAGGTTTTTCACTCTTTCCAAATAATGTCACAACAAGGACCAAATTTTAATACATGAATCTTTATAGGATCATTAAAAATTAAAACTTACAGTATCATCCAAATGTCTCCAGCTATAAGGACTGATGTGTTTTGCTCAATTAATTTTTCTATTATGTGTAAATCTACCTAACGTCTACTAAGTCACTTGATTGCTGTATTTTAAAACACCTTTTTAGACTCTTACACCTTACTTAAGCTTTAATATCTTCAGACCTTACATAAAAAATTATACATTTTTTATCCAATCATTTACCATGAGACACAGATGGTTGATGACAAAGAGCAATCATTATAAAGCAAGATCCTTTAAATAAAAGAATAATAAACAGTTACATTGAAATATGTGTTGTGCGTTGTGGTAGTTTGGATGTAATTGGCCACCAGGATCTCATAGGGAGTGGCACTATTAGGAGGTGTGTAGGACGAATCTTAAAAGGTCTTATTGATAAAAATAATCATAGAGTCAGGTATTGGGGTGAACGCTGAAAGATCAGAGAAACAGAACCAACCACAGCTAAACTCTCCTCTCCAATTCCTTAGCTGATCTCATTTCCTCAAACTGGAAGCCTCTGTGTCCTCATCCTAATGAATTTTAGCTGAAATGCTGCTCAAATGCCTAAAAGCTTAACCAGCCTTTTAATTCCTGATCTTCACACCTTAAATACCGTTTTGCTTCCTGCCATCACTTCCTGGGATTAAAGGCATGTGTCACCGTGCCTGGCTGTTTCCAGTGTGGCTTTGAACTCACAGAGATCCAGACAGATCCCTGCCTCTGAAATGCTAGGATTAAAGATGTAAGTGCCACCATTTTTTGGCCTCTATGTCTGTCTAGTGGCTGTTCTGTTCTCTGACCCCAGAAAAGTTTATTAGGGTGCACGATATATTGGGAAACACAATATCACCACAGAAGTTTGGCTTTTCTGGAGTGGACATGGCTTTGTTGGGGGAAATGAGTCACTGTAGGGGTGGGCTGAGTAGACCCTGGGGATTTATAAATCTTATTTATCAAATATACCTTATTTCTCAAACATACGTGGTTACTTATCTAAACTTTTTAGCTGCTTGTTTTGAACAGTTAGCAAAGACATTAATGAACATACACATTAAATCAACTTTTGTTAATCTGAGAATACCTTTATAATCTTAAAATTTTATCATCATTCACAACATATTCTAATCCAGATTTATATCACATATATAGTATGCTGTAGTAAATATAACGTTACATTTTATCATCAAACAAAAATTTGTAAAACTACAAAATATTTTGAAGAATTTTTGCTTCCTTAGTGCAAGAAGAGATACAATGATAGAGAGATTAGGAATAAAATTTTTTATAATTGTTGTTCTATGCCATGTGGTCATCTCAGGATGGCTGATAAGTCACATGGCATGTATTCCTTCACCTTAATAAAGATGGCTACCAGCCATATGGCTACATACATACATCTTGATGATGTCCTCAGCTAAGATAAAGGACAGCCACCTGGTTACTATTTCAAAACATCTATTTTCATAGTAGATCTATTTTTTTTTAATGAGAGTTGAATCCAAGTTACACACACACACACACACACACACATTCTAAATGACAGTTGGATCATGTATATTACATCAAATTAAAATTAGTTTTGTACATGCAGCTTTTTAATTATATTGTAAGTTTAAAGCCAACTTTTTTTTTTTTTTACAAATTTTATAGATTTTAAACCGTACCCAGTGAATTTACAAATCTTGCCATAAAGTTTACAGCATAGTCTTAAAGAATTTTTGAGAGAGAGCACAGAGAAATCATAGAGGTAAAGATTTTTAAGAGTGCAAAGTAGAGACAATGTAAAGTGGAGCAAATTTAGAAATAAGATATTTGGGGATCATTTCTTTGTCTGTGCAGTAACAGTCCTTATGATTTCTGAGAATTTGGAAATCACATATACCAATTTTTGGCCATTGATCTTTAATGAGGCCAAGCTGGAGAAATTATAGCTGAGTCCCTAGAAGAAGAGGGAGAGTGCCTCAAACAAAATTCCCCTGGAGGGAATGTCTATGTGAGGGGAGCATAATGAGCAAGGAAATTTGCCATGTACAGGCCCAGAAAGACACAAAGAGAGATATAGAGCAGGTAGAAGGAGAAAAGATGGATGTTCATGAGGGTGTAGCAGGCCAGAGGCATAGCAGGCTGCAGGAGCCAGAATAATGAGCAGATCCTCCGTGAAGGGCACAGTAAGCCAGAGCCCAGAGAGACAAGAGATAAATGGTTAGAAAGCATACTGAGGAAAGCGGCAGCTAAAGATTCAGACTTTAGAATTCAGAATCAAGTTATATTAGTGATGGAAGGCAACAGAAACAAATAATTTTTACATACCTTAGGAGAGTCAGATCAGTTGCTTGGTTTGGAGCAGATGCTGCAGGGGGAAGCAGACAGACACACTATCCAGTGATGGGTGTGTGCTTGGTAAGTGCACCCTGTGCTGGGGTAAGCCTTTGCTTTCTCTCTCTACTGCTAGATCCTGCTTTCAGCTCCCACTTTGTAAGAAACTTAGAGATACATCAATGGTAACATAAAGACAGTGTGTTTACACAATGTGTGTGGGAGACCAGACAAAAACAAACAGGACTTTGGGCAGAGAAAAGAGACATCAGGAATGGGGACTCTCTTTCTATTCCCCTTGGTCACTTGCAGTATTTGTACAGGTCTAGAATAATATTGGGATCTAGTTCGCCATTAATTGGCCACATTTGGATTGATCATCAAAGGGATATTGAAGCCAGATTTTATTTCAAAACTTAATAAATTTGGGGCCCTTAAGATCAGGTGAAAAATGAATAAGCTGGAGGTTTTCTAAAAGTTGTCCCAAGGTTGTGAGGGGAAGGTATTGATGATGTAATTTCTATGGGTGAGGAGGAGAGGAAGGTCATATTTCTGTAGTCCAGAGCATCTCTGGGACTCAGTGAGGACTGAATGAGGAAGACAGAAGCTGCTCAGTGAATTATCACTGCACTCAACAAGGGTTGGGGCTAACAGCCCATGGAGACTCAATGCCTCTTACCAGGGTTTTTGAGTGAAGCTAAATGGCAAAAAACAACCTCAGTAAATTAAACCTCACTCAAGGGAAAGCGTTCAGAGCAGGGTGGGTACCTCTAACTCTAATAGTAACAGATACTCAGCGAAGTATTTAAGCAAAAAAAAAAAAGAAGAAGAAGAAAAAAGAAAAGAGAATCACTTACCAGCTGCTGGTAATCAAAGGAGGGACAAGCAATAGGTAATCCAGAAGGTGGATCTGATGTGGGTAGACTGGACATAAGGGATTGGGTTCTAATGCAGCTCAGACCTCTGAAAAGGAAGCAGGAGCATTGGGATATCCTACTGTGTCACACCGCCAGTGTTAGCATGTAGGTACATTTTTCTCTCGCTCAAGCCAGATACCAAATCATGACATGGAGACTTATTATTAATTATGAAAGCTCTGTCGATAGCTTAGACTTGTCCCGCTAGCTCTTGGGAATTAAATTAACCCATTTCTATTCATCTATGTTTTGCCATGTGACTTTTGGCCTTTACCTGTTTTCCTGCTTATCTGCTCCTTCTTGGTCTGGCTGGAAACTTTGCCTTCTTCATCCCATAATTCTTTCTCCCTCAAAAATGCTGCCATTTAGCTTTTTATTATGAGTGACACATCTCCAGAGTGTACAAAAAGATTATTTCACAATTCCTCCTTTTTGTTTAAATAAAGAGTATAGCTTTTAACTCTAACATAGTAAAACTATATACAAAAAAAACAATTATCAGAGTTATATTTACAATGTCTGGTCCATTTGTATTTGTCATATTTGGAGAAAATACTTCATAATTTATTTTATCTTGATGAGTCCAAACTCTGTACTTTATTTACCTTTCATCATAATTAAGGTAAACTGAAACTATAACTACCTAGCCTTTAACTCCATAAAAACCCCAGAAGGATTTAATATGACCCAAGTAAAGGAGCAAGTGCAGAACAAGCCACTTCTATACCTATAGAAATGAAAGACATCTGGCTACTTGAATGCCCAAGGTTTCTCTGCAACATTGGTGTATCCATCTTTGGCCTTCAGGCCTAGGATATCAGACAGGCACTTTTGTGAAGCAAGAATTTTGAAGGACTGTCCCTCATGGTCTTGGCAAATTTCAGTAGTCTCTTTCCTATGAGTCCTGAAGAATATTAGGCAAACTTTTCAATGAACCAGGAATTTTGAAGGACTGTCCCACCTTATCTTGGCATAGTTTGAGATTCTTTTTCTTTGTGTCCTGCTTGTCTGGTTTGTAAAGCATACTGTTAGCAGTCAAAAGCAATTTATTGCCCAAATGGTGAGTTTAGTCATATTGAAAGCAAACTCCATATGGAGTTACTTCAATACCCATCATTTTTTTTAAGTAAATTGATGCTCCAAGGAGCAGACATATCTCATTGTCATGAAAAGCCCTACTTAAAATGTTTATAAAATATTTAAATGTCATATTCTGTAGGTCTTCGGAGTGTTTAAAGAACATCTATCTGTCTAAAATACATCACTGTTTGTCCTTGAAAATGTATCTAACATGACTACAAATTTGATTGCTATAGGTGACTAACAACTAATGTGTATTTCATTATCTTAACTAGTTTGTAATAATAGCTTTCAAGGACTAGAAATTCGCACTGCATTGTTAAATGAGCTGCATAGGTACAATACCTTAAACAAGAGTAGAATCATATACATAGTGTGTTCTAACAAAAATAACTTTAAATATGTGTCAGTATACAAAAATCCATACCAATATGAATATTTGAAACTTATTGTTTAAAAGTAGACTCAAAAATGCACATTTTATGTTATTATTTTATACTCTATCCTCACTTTTTCTCTTCAGAAAGAGATCCTTGAATTTAATCTCTTTTATTTAATTTCCTTTGTGACCATGACCAATAACAATTTGGAACCAACCCCCCTAACAAATTACAAATATCTATAACCTACTGAATGACAAAAAACTGCCCACTATATCTCTTGTGAATGTGGGCATTGTGTTTTTTTCAACTGCTTCCTGTTGTCTGGGGGCACTGGCATCTTTGTGGGACCCAGAGAAAATTAGGATAATGGTCATGTCCTTGCTAGAATTGTCTGTAAACTTGACGATCTCCATCAGCAGCCTTGAAACTGTTATGGATGCAGAACTCTAAGGAAACTGGAACAGAGGCACTCTGAGAGGCTGGATCACCTGGGCCAACTCTTTTCATTGGTATCTGGTCCCCTTGCTCTGAAAACACATTAACTCAAAAGGTAACACACACACACACACACACACACACACACACACACACACACACGTATTAACACAAGTATGGAATGTACAGTGTGCAAAAGTCAGTTAAAGATCTTTTGTTTTAGGTTTGAGCAGGTAAAATATACATCACCTGTCTTGTAGTTTTTTTAAGTTTATTTCTTTATGTCTGTAGGCAGGATTTTCTGGAGATCTCCCTCGATCAAGCCTGATCCTCTTTAACTTTGAATGAATTTCAGCCTTCAATTTCTTATGGAAACAAAAGCATAACCTCTTCTCTAATGGAACATAATTTTTGACTTTTATTTTGAAGTTAAGACATTTTTTAAATATATTGGTTGGTTTAATTTAGCAGTTTCCATAATCCAATATAATCCAATATCTCCCAGCAGCTTTTGTTTGTTCATCAATAATCTGAAAATTTAAAGGTAACAAAATAACATTTTTTTTTTGGAATTTCAAGACAGGGTTTCTCTGTGTAGTTTTGGTGTCTGTCCTGGATCCTCACTCTGGCTTTGAACTCATAGAATTCTGCCTGGCTCTTCCTCCCTAGTCCTGTGATTAATGGTGTATGCCACCACTACCTGGCTACAATAACATTCTAGATTCAGACTTCCTGTATATTTCCAATCTCTATGTGGCTTATTTTTTTCACCCTTTCTTTAAAGACTTTATTATTTTAAAACTATTTATTATTTATTTTTATGTCTGTCTATACCTTTTTTTCCCCTTAAGCCTCTGCACAGTGTTAAATACATTTTAACCTGTTTAGGATTTTTTTTTCTGTCTGAACCCACTTTATTGCATATGTATAACCTTCCTGTCTGCATGAGCAAAATCTTAACCATGCAGCCTTTCTAATGGTGTACTGATTGCCTGAGCCCACAGCAGGAGCCAAAGAAATGTCTCTGCAAAATGGTCTACATGATAGACTATAGGACTAGGAAGCTGTGTTTGGCTTCATTTTTGTATATTTTGGGGACCTTTTTTTTAAAGCTATCTCAGGTCTTGTATGGTAATATGTGACCCAAGTTGGGAGCCATTTATTGTTGGACATTTTCTTCAGGACTTCAGTATCCCCAGTAATGACACAAAGACTTATTATTAATTATGAAAGTTTGCCTGATAGCTCAGGCTTATTAATACCTAGCTCTTACAACTTAAATCAACCCATTTCTATTAATTTACTTTCTGCCTTGTGGCTCATAATGCTTGCTCTATGTCTCATGGCATATCTGCCTTTTTCCCAATGTTCTCTTTGCTCTGAAAATCCTACCTAACTATTGGCTGTTCAGCTTTTATTAATCCAATCAGAGTTGACACATATGCACAGTGTACAAAAAGATTATTCACATCATTCCCCTCTTTTTCTTTAAATAAAAACATTTTTAATTTCAACATAGTAAGACTATATATATATATATAATAAGAACAATTATCCAGTAATTAGGTGGATTTTCTATCACACTAGCCAGTTTCAAATCATGACACAGAGACTTATTATTAATTATGAAAGCTCGGTCATTAGCTTAGGCTTGTCCCACTAGCTCTTATAATTGAAATCAACCCATTTCCATTCATCTATGTGTTGCTACATGACTCATGGCATTTACCTGTCATCCTACATGACTTGTTCTTTCTCAGTCTGGCTGGTAATTCTGACTTCTTCTTCCCAGCATTCTTTCTGCCCCCCAAATCCTGCCTAGCTATTGGCCATTTGCCATTTTATTAAATCAAACCTAGTGACACTTACTTACAGTGTACAAAATGATTATTCTACAACATTAGGGCTTTATGGTGATTAGAGGGCTAAGAGATGCAACAAACATCATGCAAGAGACTTATTTGGGGATGACGGTATACAAAGGCTGCCTTTGAAAGAAGATAGAAAACAAGGGGGCAGGCTGTGAAGGCACTGGCTTCATAAAGTGCATATGACTCATAGAAACAGTGGAAGTACATTGCATTTGGTGGCTGGTGATGATATGGCTGCTGGCACTGAACTGCTGAAGGCAGGCTGGGAAACACCTGGTACTGGAATGTGGGTGGTTCTTTGTGAAACAACACAATATTCTCTGAAAAACTGGTCACTCTTAGTTCATTTTGAATCTTTATATTATAGAAACACTTGAAGTCAAAAGTAGACTGAAAATATATGTCTGGAGAATTGTGGTGGGTTGAATAAGAATGACATCCATAGGCTTAGATATTTGAATTTTTTGTTAGGAGGGAGTGACACTGTTTGGAAAGGATTAGGAGGTATGGCATTTTAGGAATAGGTGTAGAATTATTAGAGGAAGACTGTCACTTGAGGGGGGGGGTGAGCTTTCCGGTTTCAAAAGCCTACACCAGGTCTAGTCTCTCCCTCTCTTTCTTTCTCTCTTTCTCTTTCTCTGCCTGCTTCCTGCAAATTACAAAGAAAAGCTCTCAACTACTGTTCCAGTACCATGCTGGTCTCCTTCCTCCCATTATGTAAGTAATAGTTGTTCTTCCACGTCTTTAACATTTCTTTAGGTGAAACAGCCTTCCTGAAAGGTAATCTCTTATTGTGATTGACAGAAACAGCTGGATTAAATCTTACAGGGGGAGAGCATTGTATGTGATGTTTTGGGAATCTTGGGATATCACATAGAGTTAGGTTATATTCTTTTGACAGGGAGAAATATACTTGCCTTTATGGACCTCAACAAAGGCCAGATAATCTCTACCTTTTCACATGCTAATTAAATCCCAAGACATGGCAAAGCTGCTATTTACCTTTCCAGTATCAACAGGAACCCCTGAGGTGAAATACCAAATCTACTAATGCAGAAACCACAGCTCTCATTTAAAGAGAGTAAGAAATAGTATGTTCAGGATCCCTTTTGAGTAACTATGGCCTGAGACCACAAATTGTGGTTATACCAAATTTAATGTTCTAAAGTGGAAGGAGCTTCTTGCAGTTTCACAGTTTTACAGAACAAAGAAAGTCATAAATCAAGTTTAAACTACATTGGTGGGTACATCAGAGAGGTAGTTACAGCAATATGGGGGACTGTTTCCTACAAGCCTCAGATGCTATTTGTTGACATTGCTAGCTTTGGGTTTGGTGGATGCTAATGGTCTGCTAAGTTAATAGATTTCAAAGGGATTTTAGATATTAGTAACAGTATGTTGGTTCAGACACAGAATTTGGAAGGGATGGCTATTTGTGGGATAACAGCTAGCCCAGAAAAGGAACTTAACCTGTGGATGTGTAACATTCAGCCTCTCCACATGACTGCAATTTTAATCAGTCAACCAGTATTTGCAGACATAGCTTCTTTTCAGAAAATCTCATTCACAACTGTAACAATTGCTATATGTAAGATATTCTTTTTTTTAACTTGACATTCTATTGTCTTCTACTAACTAAACTGTGACAATCTTACTTGTGATCTCCCTGTCAGGTGAAATTCAGACCCTTATTCCATATTTCCTTTCATAGGTTAAAATTTGAGGTTCACTATAATTAACTGTAGGAATCAGACTTTTGTTTTAAAATGCAAGCACTTAAATTTGCTTTTCTAATCAAGGAAATTGTTAAATTTCACACTTCTATCTGGAAGTACATTGTTAGCAGTATGTTAACAACAATGATTTTTGTAATTTAAAGGTGATAATAGCATTTCCTAATGTGTTTTTCTTCATGTTAAAGCTATATGCATATATTATTAGATATTCTGGTTGAAGTGTTTAAAATATTGATTGTCCACCATTCAGACAGGTGTGAGAACTATATCCACATTTCTTTATAATGTCTCAGTGAAGTTAATTTCTCTCTGTATCTAAATTCTTGAAAGCTTCAAGCTAACTAAAATTTGTATTTATATTTATATTTCCTATGTATGTTTGTAGCAAGTTTAAGAAGGAATTAATTAATAAATTAGAAGAGATTATATTTTTTACTCCCAGATAAAAGTCTTTCTTGGGCTGTTCAATATTTCATTATCTGAGAAGATATTGTATGCTCTTAAATCATTGGATCACACATAAATATTTAAAATAAGCATATTTTTTGGTAAACTAAAACAGTGAAACAAACAAACACTAGCTATTAAATTTAATAATATTTATCCATGAATACAAACAATCCCTGTTATTTGAAATGATATTTGGTGTTTGCCACAATAAATGTGAGGCCTTTGCAAATTTTCATAACTAAAAACTCTATCAATTTACAACTAACTTTCAATTGAAACAATAAGCAGAATTGAAAAATGCTATTGAATAATGTATATATATTTAAGACTTTAACAAAAATGAATCATTTTAGTAGTCAGTCAATATAAGGAATGATATTTGCAGACTGAACACATAAATATAATACTTATTGAACAGAATATTATTGCTGGATAAAGGGATAGTTAATAAATTAAAAATTCTGAAATAAAAGTAAGGGATTTATTGTATAAATTGTCTTAGGCTTAGGTAGATAATTGATTTTCTACATCATTTTGAGAAGATGTATAAAACTACAGTCAGCATAAACCCAAAGTCTAAGATATATCTCTTTGTATTTACATCATATATAAAATAGATAAAATATATAAATTCTTATATCAAAACTGATATATATATATCTTATTAAATGAAGTATCTGAAGTACTAGTTATATGGATTTTTTACAAACTCCCTGTGTCTCTGTCTAGAACTATTTTGCATCTTTTATTATACTTCTTTCGAAAACTGGTTTCCCAAGCTATTAAAAACATTATAGTGTACTCTGTTTTAATTGTATTTTCATCACATAAATATAGAATTCATATTTATGTACTGACATGAATCTAGTAATTTTATCAACTATCTTTCTTAGTCCTATCAATTTGTATTTACATTTCTTTAGTGTAATGTAGATATATGTAATCCTTGAATCTGTGACTTGTTAGTTTATTTATTTTTTTAATTCTCATGACTTTTATTTATTTTACTTAATCTAGTGTACTTGTTAGGGCTGCCAATACAACAAATGATAAATGGTACATGTACTGTTCCTTATAAATCTAATAGGAAAATAACTCAAAATATTTTTGCTAAATTTAAGTAGTAGAATTGTGGTGATATTGTGTTCCCCAAAATATTTTAACTCCAATAAATTTTTCTGGAGTCAGAGAACAGGATAGCCACAATATTAAACATAGAGGATAGGCAGTGATCACACATGCCTTAAATCCTAGCATTCCAGAGGCAGAAATCCCTCTGGATATCTGTGAGTTCAAGGCCACATTGGAAACAGCCAGGCATGGTGACTCATGCCTTTAATCCCAGAAAGTGAGCCTTTAATCCCAGGGAGTGAAGGCAGAAAGCAGAAAGCTATATAAGGAGTGAGGACCAGAAAGTAGAAGCATTTGTTGGTTAAACTTTCAGGCTTTGGAGCAGCACAGTTCAGCTGAGAGGCATCCAGTCGTGGGAAACAGGGTCAGCTGAGGAACTGGCAAGGTGAGGGAGCTATAGCTTGTTCTGTTTCTCTGATCTTCCAGCATTCACCCCAATACCTGGCCTCAGATTTGATCTTATTAATAAGGCTCTTTAAGATTTCTGCTGCAGTAGAATAGCAAGTGTCCATCTGAAATGGAAACTCTCACATGATTACCTTCAATGAGGCTTATTGGAATGATGAAACTTCCCTTCACAGTTTAGGAAGGTGCTTCGTTATGAGTGAGAATAAGAAAGAAGGAAGCAGAATGTGAGAGATAGCTGTCCTCAAAGGGACAGTAAGGAAATGCAAGAGGAATTTCATCTCCAAACTAAGTGCCTACAGTCTCCCTGAGTAATCTTACATCCATTCCAAGAATAAAGGTAAAGTTTATTTGTAACCTTTTATGGGTGACAGGAAATTTCATATCACAAGATTTCAGTTCAGTATAACATACATGACAAGGACCACGGAGGAGTCAGGTACCATAAATTAAGACTTGTCAAGTTATAACATATACTACTTCTTAACTCTCCATACCAGAAAGAAAAATAGGGAGACATGGCTTGACTCAGGCTGTAGGATCTGGCAAAAATGCAAGCCTGTTTTGGAATAGTTCATTATGTTATCAATCTGTTAATTTTCTGATAATGTGAAGGCTAGATGAGTTTTGTTGTCTTTTTCTTCTTTTATATATTGGTACAGTGCTATTTTTTCTACTTATAGAAAATTAAATTGATTATCTCATGCTAAATACATATTTCATTCATAAATAAATATTTAAGGGATTTTAACTTTTTATGTCACATTATTTTAATGATATTTGATCTAGACGTTTTCTAATTGTTTGCATGAAAATTAACATACAATTATTCTATACTCATTTTATTCAAATTATTTAATTACAGTTATATATTTTGATAAAGGGTTATTTGAAAATGGGTAAGAAATTCAACAAACATTGGATAAATTTTGGTTTTGTTTATATGGTTTCTATTTAATTTTACTGTGCTTTCATTATATATATATATATTTAAATTATATTTGTGTTTTAATTTTACACGTCAGCCATGGGTTCCCCTGTCATCCCCCCTCCCGCCCCCACCCCTACCTTCCCCGATCCCCTCGCCTCCATTTCCATCTCCTCCAGGGCCAAGACTCCCCTGGGGATTCATTTAAACCTGGTGGATTCAGTACAGGCAGGTCCAGTCTCCTCCTTCCAGGCTGAGCATGTGTCCCTGTGTAAGCCCAAGGTTCCAAACAGCCAGCTCATGCACTAAGGACAGGTCCTGGTCCCACAGCCTGGATGCCACCCAAACAGTTCAAGCTATTCAATTGTCTCACTTATCCAGAGGGGCTGCTCCAGCTGGGAGCTCCACAGCCTTTGGTTGCTGTGGATATTGCTCTGTGTAAATAAAGTTCTGATTGGCCAGTGGCCAGACAGGAAGTATAGGCGGGACAAGAGAGAAGAGAATTCTGGGAAGTAGAAGGCTGGGAGAGAGACTGCCAGCCGCCATGAGAAGCAACATGTAAAGACACTGGTAAGCCACAAGCCATGTGGCAAAGTATAGATAAGCAGAAATGGGTTAATTTAAGATAGAAAAAGTAGATAACAAGAAGCCTGCCACAGCCATACAGTTTGTAAGCAATATAAGTCTCTGTGTGCTTTCTTGGTTGGGTCTGAGTGACTGTGGGACTGGCGGGTAAGAGAGATTTGTCCTGACGGGGCCAGGCAGAAAACTCCAACTACATTTGGTTCATAATTCATGTGTTTCCATTAGTTTGGCTATTTGTCCCTATGCTTTTCCAATCTTGGTCTCAACAATTCACACTCTTACAGTCCCTCCTCTTTCTCAACAATTGGACTCCTGGAGCTCCACCTGGGGCCTGGCTGAGGATCTTTGCATCTGCTTCCATCAGTTATTGGATGAGAGTTCCAGCACAACAGTTAGGGTGTTTGGCCATCTGATCACCAGACTAGGTCAGATAAGGCTTTCTCTCAACCATTGCCAGCAGTCTACAGAGGATGTATCATTGTGGAGGATGCTAGACTGCTACACAACTCCAGGGAGGTTACCTAGAAAATGGGACCCTAGGAAAGACATAGGGATCACCCAATGACAGAGAAATGGGTGAGATTTACATGAACAACCTGGACGACAGTGGGAGTAATGAAGAGCAAGGTTTGAGGGAACGAAAGCTTAAGGGAGCAGGAGATCCCAGCTGGATCAAGAACAGAAAGGGAGAACAAGGCATAACAGACCATGATAAATGATGACCACATGAGAACAGGAATAGGCAGAGTGCTGGAGAGGTCCCGAGAAATCATTATATATTCTAAACAGTTTCTGACTTTTGAGATTTGCTTAGAGAAAAAAAAAAACAAAAACTAAAATTTCTGAATACTATTGTGGATTTATTTATATTAAAGTTTTGTTTCATATATTTTGAAACAGAATTTTTAGTATATTTTTATTAGTACATCTTCCTACTGGCATGCTGTTTTTATTATTTTCTTTATGTTAGTGTCATTATAGTAATTTTATTTTTTTAGTGAGTACTTAGTATATTTTTCTGCTATTTAACTTCAATCATTATCTTTTTACTGGAATATATAGCCATTTATGCTTATTGAAATGGATAATACTATAGTTATAATAATGTGCTTAACTATAACTTCTCTTATTTCTCTGTTCCATGCCTTTTAAAAAATATTTTCCATTTCTGCCTATAAACAACTGTAACAAAACTTTTTAAATATTGTCATCCTACCTACATCTTAAATTTTTTTTAAAACAGCAGTAAATTTTAGTGTTTTATTTCAAATATATTTTACATTTGAATTAGCAGCTATTGAAACTAGTATTTTTGGCAAAATGATTCTTCCATATTTTAAATTTGTCATCTTGTGATATTAAGAAATGAGCCTTTTGGAAGTTAATTAAGTTCCAAAGAAGTAGAAAAAGTAAAGTCCTTCAACCATACAGTAATGGAATTAGATCCCTTACAAGAAAAGAAAAAATAATTCATGTGTTTGCATTAGTTTGGCTATTTGTCCCTGTGCTTTTTCCAGTCTTGGTCTCAACAATTCACACTCTTACAATCCCTCCTCTTTCTCAACAATTGGACTCCTGGGGCCTGGCTGAAGATCTCTGCATCCACTTCCATCAGTTATTGGAGTTATTGGAGTTCTAGCATGACAGTTAGGATGTTTGGCCATATGCGGGGACACTTTGCTCATCCTGGAAGGAGGGGACTGGACCTGCCTTTACTGAATCTACCAGGTTGAGCTGATTCCTCAGGGGAGTCTTTGCCCTGGAGGAGATGGGAATGGAGAGGAGGACCTGAAAGGGAGGGAGGAGGCGGCAGAGGGCGGGGGGGGGGGGGGGAGGACAGGGTAACCCATGGCTGATATATAAAATTAAAACACAAATATAATAAAAAATATAAATAAATAAAATAAATTAAAAAAATAAAAGAAAAATAAAATTGGACTTTTCTTTGCTATGTGAACAAATAGAAACAAATTTAAATGCAGAAAGAATCCTTATGAACAGTCAAATAACAATCTTAGACATAGCTTTTATAAATTTAGGGAAATAAATGTCTGTTGTTTAAGCTGATCTCTCTCTCTCTCTCCGTGTGTGTGTGTGTGTGTGTGTGTGTGTGTGTGTGTGTGTGTGTGTGTGTATGTTTAAGGAAGAGTGCTGAGATCATGCTGTGAGCTCTAATCTAAGTTACTCCATATTGTACAAAACAATGGGTTTTTCAGGCTGTACATTGCCCTAGGAAACTTCAATATGCAAGAATTTGATTCCTTTTTGAAGGTGATAGATGACAGACATCTTCTTACTTCAGCCAGGAAGTCCACAATGAACCAAAGTACAGATAGCATGAAAGTCCAACTTGGTAAGCCAATAAGTTTTGTTGGGTGTTACTTACAGGAGTATGCATGAGGGAGTATGTGGGAGGGGGTTCTTGGATGGGCAGAAATAACACAAAGACAGGTGTATCACCAAAGCCTACCCCAGTGTAGGTGACAATTGACAAAGCTGGAAACCTGGAGTTCTCTGTATTGCCTGTAGGCAGTTCAACTTGTTGGAGAATGTCCCATCTAAGTGACACAGTTAGTCTAGATCTCTCCCTGGCTTCTTGGCTGGTTTGTGTTTCTTCCAAGTAGCTAGTCTGGTCTCAAACTTATCTGAGTTGTCTTTGTACATTTTATTACTTACCCCAGCACAGAAGAGTCTAGAGAATCTGGTCAGTTTCAGGGACTGCCTGGAGCTATTTTGAGTTGTTTACTTTTCTCCTTAAGGAGCTTTCCTGCAGGCTGGATTGTTTCAGTCCCAAGGAAACTGTTATAGAACAGTATCTGACTGAATAATGTTGTGACTTCCTCAACTGAAGCACATAAAGAATAGACTCCTACCACTATCGTCTGATACCTAGTATATTCCTCAAAGACCAAGGACTTCATGATTTTTCCTGGAGCTTTTGCTAAGCTTGTCCCAGTGCTAAGCCTTCCTGTCCAACTCTTCTCCCATCTGGAGATGGACTTGAACTGCCATTTCCTCCTCATGACTTTGTTCAGGCTTCCACCTAGCAGCTGTTTTCTGCAGCATCATTCTCAATTCAAATCCCTGTGGTTCCAGTGGAAACTATCTCCAAGCACAGGTTTGGTCCACTTTCTTATGAATACAGACTCTTTCTTAGCCTGCATTTAAGCCCCCTTGAACTCTTCCAAAGCCTCTTTATCTTATATTCATTCTGTAACCTACATATACATGTAGGTATATTTACTGTGCTGTGATGTTAAAGTTAATATAAATAATTAAAATAAAAAAAAACATGGATTTGCCAGTTGTGATGGTGCATGCCTTTAATGCTAGCACTCAGGAGGAAATGGCAGGTTGGTCTCTGTGAGTTAAAGGCCAGCCTGATCTCTACAGTGATTTCCAAGACAGCCAGTACTTACAGAAAGAACCTGTCTTAAAAAAAAAAGAAAGAAAAGAAAAAGAAAAAGAAATTGTGTTCATCTCAACCAGGAAACTAAAGTAGGTATATCATCTCATCAACTGTTGTCATTGATTTTTTTTAAATTTTGTGTATTTATTGCTTTTTAATAAATTCTGACATGTGGAAGCACAAACATGGTCATCTATGTTTTTCCTATAGTGTGCTCAACATTCAAAAGTAAGAAGAGATAGCGGTTACATTTTTTATTATTTCAATTGTATTTTCCCTGATTTTGACAGCAGTGTTTTTGTACTAAAATACAGATACAACTCATAAAACTTCCATTATTTGAAATTACAGCATAATTTGTGAATTCTACATAGAGTTTGAAAATATTTTAATTCTATCTACCTTTTTCTCTTCAATGTCTGATATTAACAATTATAAAAACATCAATATGTTGTTTTTCATATATTATTGTTTTAACTTCTGCTTCCCTGATTTTTGTTATATCATCCTTAGAGGCTATAAAAACTTTGAATCCCACTTTTGAGCTTCCAGGTAACATTAGAAAAGTAAACATCAATTTTGGCACACCTGAGAATTTTATTTACCATATAAAAAGGAGGAGACTATCTGATGTTTGTTGAGGCTCATTAAGGTGAAACTACTTCTTCTTGGTTCAAAGCATAGAAAGTGAGCTCTACTTCTGCCTTTGTGCATAGACCTGACATTACAAACTACCAAAAACATTGCATACTGTCATTTCATGCTTTTAAGAGTTAATCCAGCTAGAATTTTCTATCACCTGGCCAAGAGCTTCCCCATCCCCATGAAATCTGATTCACCAGATGACATGCTAAGGAGAAGGGAGGAGTAATTATCCCCTTAATGAGACAATGTGCTTTCCCTTTCCAGAAAGCCCTTCTCAGTGCAGCTGCTTGCAGTAACCACAGCATGGAACCCCATCAGGGAGCACTTAAGGGGGTCTGCCATTCAGTCTGCCAGCTTTTCTTAGCCCTCAGTTTTATTTTTCATTCTTTCATATCTCTTTTTCTTCTAAACACTGAAAAAAAAAAAGCTTACACATGTGTTCTCTGATGAACTGAAGCTTCACACACTTTTTCTGAAGTTCTAAGCCTGCACATTCTACTATGTCACCAAATGACAACCTCCATTGCAAAAGACATGTGTGACAGTTTTAATGAAAATGCTCTCCACAGAGGCTCAGATAGTTGAATATCTGATCACCAGTTTGTTGGCAATCTTTTGTGAGCTGGTCCATCTTTGCTGGAGGAAGTATGTCCCTTGAGCTTGGTGCTGAGAGTGCATAGCCTTACCTCAATTCCACTTTTCTCTCTCAGCACTCCTGGTGCCATGCCTACTACGCTTTGTTAGGCCATCACACCATGATGGAATCTTATCCCTCTGCAATCATAAGCCAAAGTAATGAAACCAAACCAAAACAAAACAAAACCAAAAACCACATTGTTTCTTTTTGTTATGACATTTTCTCTCAGTGTAGTGGTTTGAATGGGAATGACCACCAAAGTTTAATGTACTTACAGTTTCAACTATTTGGGAAGAATTAAGGGGTATGATCTTGGAGGAGTTGTGTCAGTAGGGGCAGGCAAATCCTGTCTCCCCAGTAATGGAAATATATCAAAGAAATGCAGATAGGGCTAAGATGGCTCAGTGGGTAAGGACATCTATTGCCAAGTCGGATAAGGTAAGTTTTATACTAGATACCCACATAGTCAAAGGAGAAAACCTACTTGGTAATTTGTCTTATGATATGCATTCATACAAGCACAACATGATAGGCAATGCTGCCTGTATTCCCCACTACACAGAAAAGAAGTTGAACCAAAATTCCCTTCAAATCTCAGTGCAGAAGAAAGAGGCTTAGAGAGAAACAATAGAATATATAGACATCTAAACATGATAGGCCCTTAAAAGGAAGGAGAAGCTTGCCTTTAAAATGCAGGAGGGAGCTCTTCTTCATTAAGAGTAAGAGTAAGTGGGAGAGAAGGAAATAGAAGCCATGAGAGACATTGAGGAAGGAGACCAGAAAAGCCTCTTAAAAGAGTTATCTTATGAGGGTTAAAGCTAACCAGTAAAGCTCCACTTGCCCAAGGACAGATAACTTCCTGGAATGCTGGGGGCTGTTCCTGTAAGATAATAAGTTATTGATTTTCACTTCAGTAAATAAGGTTAGTTTCCCCAACTGCATAGGATGTGCTTGATAACACGTAGGCAGAATATACATAGGTAGGAAATATGTAAAGATATATTCTTGACCCTGATTGGATGAAGGCAGGAAATATCACAGCCCTGTGGGTTTTGCCTTTATAAATACCTGATTAACTTAATTCAGAGCCATTCATTGGCAATCCTAGGTATAGACCAGGCAAATGTCCATTTTCCTGCTCAGTATTAAATAAAGTTTGCTTTAATCAGACAATCATGGATTTGTTCTTTCCCTACTGAACTTTCAGGATTAATAGCCTTAAGAGCAATTCCCTGAACAAAATCCTCCTGAGATATTCTAGAATAATTTTCTGAATAAAAGAAAACTCTTGACTTTTATTATCTTTCAAGGCTGGTAATTTAGTTTAACTTAGAATATATGACAAAGAGAATAGAGAAACCAGGTTCTCTTTAGAACCATAATGCATGGATTCCTGTTAGGCCACAACACAAGCTGTAGCCTATGTTTTCCTAGAGGAAGCAAGGGGAGGAATGGTTTTACATTATCAAATTATAGAATTTGACATTTAAGTGCAACTCCTATCTTTCAGGGGAAACCCCATGTTCTAAAAATGAGTAAATAAATATATGTATGTAAATTTCCTGCTAAAATATGCCACAGAAATGGAGGTTTGATCATAGTTGATGTTACTATTAATTGCTATTTTAGCATAGTACGTTGCATCATTTAGGAAAATAGTAATAACCGTTGTGTTGACCACTTAAAGCTTTTTTTTTATTTGTTTGAAACTGTAAAAACAAATAGTGTTAAAATTTACTTCTAAATATAATGATCCAGAAATCATGAAAGAACAGTTTTATAAATTTCTCTGTTGTTTCTTGATCCACCCCCCCAATAATTAATCAACACAGCATGTTAAGGCAGCTTTGTATTTTTATGCTTCTGTGGGCAATAATGAGTCAGTCTTCAGCAGCAAATATTCACTGTTTAAACTATGAAGGTAGCTCAAACCACAAATGGACCCATATTCAATAGTCTGTGCCTACAGACTTTGCTTGTAACTGCTTAAAGATTGACAGTTAATTGGTCACTTGACATATCAATATTGGTATTTTGGTGCTGAGAAAGGTCTGACTTTCTTCATATTCCATAATTTCTTGTTCAGTTTTAAATAATTCAGACATTTGTGCTATGTCATGACCAGTGGAATTTCAAGTAGCCTTTGGAAATTTTTGTTTTGTCCAGATACTTTCTTAATGGGTTAAGGTCAGGCATTATTGCTGGAACAGCTACATAAAGTCCACACCAACCCCATCATCTAAGATCTTTGTATGCAGATCAGTACTTCATGGAAAAAAATCTCCATTCTCTTCTGCTATATAATCTCAGATGCAATCTTTGTAAATATATTAACTTCTAAAATAAAGGGTTATGGTAAACTAATAACACTCTGCTATGCCATGTCTAATGTTAAATCAAGATAAACACTTTGTTTTAGATTGGTGAAGTCCAGAACTTGAAATTTAAGTAAGTGTATAGCCTTTTCTACCTTATAGACCTTCCTTGGGTATAAGCATTTTAAATAGACATCATCTTTAAGTTCATTTTCCACATAAGTATATGCCTTCATTTTTTTCTCTATCATCTGGTTATTCATCTGATGTCTTTTCCTTAGCACCTTTTTTTTGAATTTTCCTTGCAGGCTTTGAAGCAGCAGCAGCAAAATGTCTGTAGCATAAGAGAAGGTTTATAGTACAAGGGTAAAGAGATGTCTGATAAGCTACCATCTGGTTTTGCTGTTCTATCAAGAGTCTACTAATGCAACTTATGGTGGCCACCATGTTGAATATTCCAGTTTATATTCTAAAACTTTTTTCTTAAATATTGCTTTGTAATATATTTAAAATTTTAACTTTGATTACCATTTACTGAAAACTTGTAATTTCTTTGTCAAGATTTTTTCTTCACTGAAATAAAATTCACTTTAGTTTTGTTTTAATTTGTCTTTTAAAATTCATATTTAGGGATCATCCTTTATTCTTTATTATGGGGATTGAACTACTAGCCTTTTATTGTGATCATAATAAAATTTGTGTTTTCCCTACTATATCAAGTATAAGGACTTCCCCAAAGCATAAGTTCAAAGGATGCAAAGTAAACTCAGCAGCTAGAGAACACACACACAGAGTTAGAATGAGAAAAGCAGATGGTAGCTGTCCAAAGACTTCTTCAAAACATGTTACCACAGACAATAATAATTCTTCAAGTGAAAGTTAATGACAATGTGACTTATCTACTAGCAATATTCTTTAGGATTTAGGGACTGTGGTTTTTTGTTTTTGTTTGTTTGTTTGTTTGTTTGTTTGTTTGTTTGTTTGTTTTTTCGAGACAGGGTTTCTCTGTGTAGCTTTGTGCCTTTCCTGGAACTCACCTTGTAGCCCAGGCTGGCCTTGAACTCACAGAGATCTGCATCCCGAATGCTAAGATTAAAGGCGTGTGCCACCACCACCCAGCAAGGGACTGTGTTTTTAACTAGTGAACAGCCATATGGTACACTGTGTCAAAATTCCACAATCCAAGAAATAGCATAAAATTTTACTATGTACATTTGTTTGTACATTTCAGAAATAATGATAAATTTCTACCATTCCTGTTGTTGTATGGCACTGTTTCTTGGGAGACTTGAATAAATATCTGCTCACCCAAGATAAGAAATCAACAACAGACAAAACTAAGGATGCTACCAGTCCCAGTTAGGTTTATAATTGCTGTGGTAAATAACCATAAACAAAAACAGATTTGGAGAAAAGGGGCTTATTTCACTAAAGAGTTCCAAGTAACAGTTCACCATAAAAGTAGTGAGGGAAGTAACTCAAACAGGGCTTGAACTTGGAGGCAGGGGCTGATGAAGAGATACTGGAGGGGTACTACTAACTGCCTTGCCCATATGCTTACTCAGTCTGCTCTCTTATAGAACCCAGGACCACCAGCTTAGTTATGGCACTGCCTATATTGGGTGGGGCCCTCTGTCATAAATCATTAATTAAGAAAATGCCCCTCAGGCTTGACTATAACTGTATATTATGGAGACATTTTCTCAATTATGGATTCCTTCTCTTTGACGACTCTAGTTTGTGTCATATTGACATAAATCTAGCCAGTACAACTGTCCCCTTGTCAACTCAACACAAAAATAAATAACTTTCATTAGGACCTTTCCTTTCTCATCATTCCCTATGGTGGCATGTTGATATTAATATCACAGTAGAAAACAGTCTCCAGTCTTTACAAATTCAAATACTTTCAAAGTTCAGTCTCTATAAAAATCCAAAGTCTTTTTTAAAATCCAAAGTATATTAAAATTCAAAGTTTATCAACTATGGGCTCCTGTAAAATAACAAAACAAATTGAATACTTTCTCACTTCAAGGGGGAAGAAGCAGGGCACAGCGACAAAGACACAAGGCAAATCTTACTTTCAACAGTGTAAATAAATCAATGCCCAATTATCTGGGATCCACTTACAATCCTCTGGGCTCCACCAAGTAGCTTGAATCAGTTCTTCAGCTCTGCTTTCTGCAGAACAAATAGCTTGTCTTGTAAGCTCTGTTTGGCTCCTCTCCACTGCTGCTGTTATTTTTGGTGGCATTGGCATCTACAAACTGTTGGGATTCCTTGCTGAAACAATAGCCTCTCCTGGCTCTCTTCAAAGACTTCAGCTCTGCCCCACAGTGTCATGCCTCAGCTGCTCTCCCTGACCCCTTCATGCCTTTCAAAACAGTACCACCTGAGTGACTCAAAGAACCATGTTTGGCTGCCAGCGCTAGGTACAATCTTGGCCAATTCTGAACCACAGATTTTCTGTGCTGAACCTAAGGGAACACTCTCATAAGACCTCACCTCAATGATTCTACCCTCTTCTAATTCACAGCTGATTCTTGAGGTCCAGCTGACCAGACATCATATTCTTCACTGAAAAGGCCCAGTAGAGGCTTTCTTTCCCATTGAAATTTCACAAGCCAGGCTTCCACCATCTTCACTGTTCTCAATATTCTTGTCTTCCAAGCTCTTACAAACAGCTCCCTGAGCCCTTGGTAGCCAATGGCTTTTCTAGGCCAGAGTTCCAAAGTCCTCACCCAATCCTCCTCAAAACAACATGATCAAGTCTATCATAGCAACACCCTACTATCCTGGTACCAACTTCTGACTTAGTTACTGTCTTAAGCTAGAGTTTCTATTGTAATGAAGAGACACCATGACCACAGAAACCTTAGAAAGGGAAACATTAAATGGGACTGGACTACAGTTTCAGAGGTTTAGTCCATTATCATCAGGGTGGGACATGGCAGTATACAGGCAGACATGATAGAGGAGAAAGATCTGAGAGTCCTAAATTTTACCATACCAAAAGGGAGGAAAGGGAGCTTAGAAAGGAAGTACTAGATCAAAGAAGTACCAAGAAACAGCTGGCCAAACTGCAAGCTCGGCATCTCCATGTCAGCTTTCAAAGCACTCTTCAGATCTCCAACTCCTTTCAGCTTTGTTGACTGTAGCACCCTTCCTTATCTTGGGCTGGTTTCATTCCCTGTTAGGAGCTTTTCTCACTAGGTTTCCCATGACTCTGATATCGCCAACATTTTGCAGAATTTGGTAGCTACAGTCAAGTTGTTCTGGCTTTAGATGAAATGATACAAGAAATGGGTTATGGAATCTCCCTCAACTACTAAGGAAAGCTGCTTAGGCCAGGCATGTAGCAGGTATGTCCCTGCATGGCCCCAAAAGACCATTTAGTGTAGCTGTGAAGGTGAAGCTTGGGTAGCCTTGGAGACTGAAAAATAGTTTGGACTTGAAATAACTATGTATCTGAGGTTTACCTTGAACTACTGATACTCCTCCTTTAATCTCCCTTGCTACCTTCACAGTCATATGCCACCAAGCCCACCTAGTAGTGTTTGTTGTTGTTGTTGCCTACTTTGTCCAAATTATGTATATATTTTCCTGTTTATTACTTTATCTGTCTTGAATATCATAATTCAATGCAATCATCTTCCACTGACATAAACCATTAAATTGCGTCTTAATCATTAAATTGTACTCTTCATCACCAATAGAAAAGACAACATATTCTACTGTTATGCTATTATTCTATCCTCACATTCAAACATGAAACTGTTTATCTTTAAACTTCGCTGCTTGTCTCACTAGTGTTCTTTACTATTATTCATTTTGTCAGTGTTGCCATTGCTCCTCAAATTTGGCAAATCCAATGTTTCATATATTAATTCTTACATTGTCTACTTATCAGTAGCACTGACTACTATTTTTTGAGTTGTCTACGTTACTTGGTTCATGAGAGTGTAGATTTCTTGTTCTCCTATCATGTTACTAATCACTCCAAAAAAGTAATTGTCATAATTCTGTTTTTCTGTTTGTTTTTTTTTCTTTGTGTGTGAGTGTGTGTGTGTGTGAGAGAGAGAGAGAGAGAGAGAGAGAGTGTGTGTGTGTGTGTGTGTGTGTGTGTGTGTGTGTGTGTTTGTGTTTCAGTCTGCCTGTGGACATTTATGTAGAAGTCTGTGAATAAACTTAGTTGTCTTCTACCTAGTGTGACTTGTAGATAAAACTCAGATCATCAGTCTTGGTAGCAGCTGTCCTTTCCCACTGAGAAATCTTGCCAGCCTCATTTTTCATTTTCATATTCATTCATTGGATGAATATTCTTAAGAATCTATGCCAATTTAATACTATTAGAAAACACTAGAAACAATCAATTTATAAATAGCAGAGATTTTCTTTGTTGTACAGATTAGGAGACTCTACTGTAGGGTCAATTCACATTATGCTTTTAGTCCTATGCATATCATGTTTAGAACATATGTTGGTGCAAAGTCATTCATGTCATCGCAAAGTTGAAAAAGAGGGAGGGATTGAGATGCACACAATTCCTTACTAAGGAGCATCTTCTCAGTACCTGAAGATGTTCATGGATGCTACAGCTCTTAAATTCTAGGCAATTACTTAATAATCGTTCAATGGATGAAAACACAATTAGTATACAGTCTTTGGAAAGTTCTTATTGGGAGGTGTATGGATTATGTCTAGCACTTCATGCATGACCGGAAATGTTCTACCATTAGTCCTTTTTTCATAATTTATGTTTTGTTCTGTAATCCAATATTTAAACTAGCTATATAGCTTAGACAGCAGAAGACCTTGTTATCAACTTTCTCCTTCCTTCCATGTAACACGAACACATTCCTGCAATACCAGGCCTGGTTAATTTGGGAAATATATAAAATTCAGACAATATCAGAATCTAATGTGATCCACACTTCTTACTTGAGTCATGTGGAAAAAAAAATGAGTAAAACAACCTTCTCTCTGCCCCCCAAAGAAAAAAGCCAATAAACAAAAATATGAAAAAATAAAACAAATGCTATTACTCCAACACTTAAAATTATAGTAGTAGATAAAGAGACAACACATAATTACTGCAATGAATATATTTCAAATTTAATAAACTTTAATAAGTTGGTAACTAAGTAGAGAGTGCTAATTTCTATTCTATTTTATTCAAATTCATATAATTGGTCAGAAAAAAAATAATTGATCAAAAAATACTTGATCATAGACATGAAGAAAATAAGGGTGTGTAGTTCTCCAGGGGCAGATTATTATAGACTATAGGCACCAAGCAACAGAAGTTATAGACCTGCTGAAACCACATGCTCAGCATGCTCAGAGAATAACAGGTTAGCTGGTATAAACAAGGGGAAAACATGATCAATTAGAAAAGTAGTAGAGGGCAAAATAATGCAGGAACATTAAGCTACTATAAAGATTTGCATCATGCTTAACTTAACCTTGATCTAAGGACCACCTTGCCTTGTTTTGAAAAACTTTAGTGGTCATTTTTCCATGGGTCCGGCATATCCAGTCTATACAACATTTTGCCAAGCAGTCAGACATGAATAGTTTCTTGCTCAAATGGCCAGTTCTACCAAGAAGAAGATAAACTCCATATGGAGTGTGTCTTCAATGTCCATCTTCCTCTTTGAAGTAAAGTGGCACTGCCAGGAGCAGACATGTCTCATTGTCCAGGAAAGTCTAAGTTTTTAAAACATTTTAAAGGCCATATTTTCTAGTTCTTTGAAGTGTTTGAAGATTACCTCGCTAATTGAAACTTATCTATGGATATCTAGAAAACTTAACTAACATGACTATTCGTTTGATTATCATAGATGACTATTAATCTGTATTTCTCAATTATACATTAAAATTTCAAATGAGCTGTACAAACATAATACCTTAATCAATAGTAGAAATATAATATAGTATATATAACACATTTAACTGTAAATTTGTTTCAATAAACCAAAGTCCATGACAATGTAAAATATTTCAAACAAAATTTTGCTCTTTATAAGTAGATTCAATAATCTGGCCATTTATCCTATCATATCTATAACAGAAACTCAATTTTAACCTTGGACATGCTGAGTGGTCTCTGGATTTTTACCCTTAAACACACAGCCTGAAGTCTTTATACGTTTTACATGTTGTATTTCATATCATCCATTCCCTGACACAAACCCACACACATAGAGAAAAAACACTGTTTAGATTTCTGTTCAGAAAACAATGAAAGGACAGAGAAATTATTGCCAGGATACCATTTTCTCCTTCAAGAGTAGAGACTTGATTTGTTTTCTATAATTAGGTTCCACCTCCAAGATGTTTCGCTGTATGCCAAGAGAGTGACAGTCTATTAACAAAGTATTTGGCCTTTGAGGGACATTTCAAGTACAACCAACCCATACAGGAGTATAGCCAAAAATAAGTATCTAAGGTAGGTGTTTTTGCTTTCTACAAGAGTCTGAAGTTCTGATCCCTGACTTAGAGTCACTGAGACAGGAAGGATGGCTGAATTAGTAAAGAGAACAAAAAATCCAGTTATGGAAAACTTTTTGTTCTTATGAGTCAAGACTTTCTACTTAATTCAGATGCTTACTTAAAAATGGAGACTGAACAGAAAACAAAACAAAACAAAGACAAGAAAAAAGAAAACCCATTTAAAAAAACAACTGTGAAAGGCCATTTGAATTCTTATGGAGATTCATAGTCCAGCAGAGTAGTTCAGATTAAAAGTTCCCAATCACTAAAAAGGACTGGAGAACCTCCTTGCAGTCACCAACATGAATGATCTTTATCTGCACAGAGACACAAAGCTGAGGTGATTGAAAGTATGTCTAAATGAAGTAAACCTAGAAGCTTATTTGGAGCTCATGGATGTGAGATATGTATTTTCCACACAAAGACAGAGTGGCTTGAAGAACCATGTAAAGAATACAAGTAGAGCACGTGACCAACTTGGGCAATATTTTTTGTCATATTACCTTCCTCATCTAAGAGATACCTAGAGATCAAGTATGTAGAGAAGGGTACATATTTCTAGGCAACAATAAATGAGACAGTGGGAGTCCCAAGTAAACAGGTAAACCTAGTAGAACACATGAAAAAGACAAACTCTTTAAAAAATCAAAATGATTTGGAGTCATAGCACAAAAAGAAAAGCTAAGACAATAAAGGAGTCCACCTACTGCATTACAGATCTAAATATGGTGCTAGAAAGATAAGAACACTTGCTGCTATATACAGAGGACTCTAGTTTTGTTCCCACTATCTGCAATAAGGCTCACAATCATCTGTAATTCCAGTTTCAGGAAATCCAACACCCTTAGAGGGTCTCTGTAGTTATCAGGCATTTAAAATGAATATATATTCAAACCCATATGTTGTGGATATCGCTCTGTGTAAATAAAGTTCTGTTTGGCCAGTGGCCAGGCAGGAAGTATAGGCGGGACAAGAGAGAAGAGAATTCTGGGAAATAGAAGGCTGGAGAGACACCGCCAGCCACCGCCATGAAAAGCAACATGTAATGTAGTTAGAGTTTTCCTGCCTGGCCCAGTCAGGACAAATCTCTCTTACCCGCCTGTCCCACAGTTGCTCAGACCCAACCAAGAAAGCACACAGAAACTTATATTGCTTACAAACTGTATGGCTGTGGCAGGCTGCTTGTTATCTACCTTTTCTATCTTAAATTAATCCATTTCTGTTAGTCTATACTTTGCCACATGGCTTGTGGCTTACCGGTGTCTTTACATGTTGCTTCTCATGGCGGCTGACGGTGTCACTCCCCAGTCTTCTACTTCCCAGCATGCTCTACTCTCTTGTCCCATCTATACTTCCTGCATGGCCACTGGCCAATCAGAACTTTATTTACACAGAGCAATATCCACAGCACTTCCCCTTTTCTTTTTTTTTTAAGGAAGGTTTTAACTTTTACATAGTACAATTACATATAACAAAATAATTATCAAGCAAGAATTACAGTTACAATATTAAAGAAGATATCCTATCTATCTTATATTTGTGAGTCTAAGGTTTTATATCTAACTTATCTTTTATCATAACTGAGGAAATTATAACTATCTAGTCTTCAACCACATCAAAGACCTCAGAAGGATATACTATTACCTGAGAACCGGGAGAAGGATGCAAGCATTTTTCAGGAGTCTTGCAAGAGTAGACAGAGACAGCTGACAGCCTGGACAGTCACCTAATGTTCCTTTGTAAAGTTGGGGCATTTGTCTTCAGCCCACAGGGCTAGAGTCTCTTGGTCACTTTTTTTAGTGTCCTGTAGAAGGTCTGGCAGTTTCCTCTGTGAAGCAGGAACCTGAAGGACCATTTTGTCAAGCAAAGCTTAGTGGTCACCTTTCTATGTGTCCTGCATGTCCAGTTGATCGAGCAGTCCAGGCAAGAACAGTTTCTTGCCCAAATGGCTATTTTTTGCCAAGGTGAAGATAAACTCCATATGAAGTGTCTTCAATGCCCATCCTCCTCTCTGAAGTAAATCGGTGCTGCCAGGAACAGACATGTCTCACTGTCATATAGTGACATTTTATTTGTATTGAAATGTGATTTTATTTGTATGTCAATAAAGTTGCCTTGAGGTCAGAGCAAGCCAGAGCAGAAGCCGAGCAGTAGTGGGGAACGCCTTTAATCCCAGCACTTGGGAGGCAGAGCTAGGCAGATCTCTGTGTGTTCAAGGACACAGCCAGCATGGCAGACACATACCTTTAATCTGGATACCAACATAGAAGACCTGGAGGTCTGTACAAACAGGCAGTGACGAGGAGGTCATGTGGCTGGGTTTACAACCAATGAGAGAGGAGAACAGAAAGTTTTTAAATAGACAGGACGCAGAGAAGTAGGTCTCTTGCGGAGAGAAAGAACCGCAGAGGCAGTGAAGGGTAAGGTTTTCCGCTTTTGCTCTGACCTCGTGGTTTAACTCTGCAATCGGTTCTGTGTTTCTTATTTAACAAGCTGGATACATCTACAATGTAAAGACACTGGTAAGCCACAAGCCATGTGGCAAAGTATAGACTAACAGAAATGGGTTAATTTAAGAGAGAAGAAGTAGATAACAAGCAGCCTGCCACAGCCATTCAGTTTCTAAACAATATAAGTTTCTGTGTGCTTTCTTGGTTGGGTCTGAGCGACTGTGGGACTGGCAGGAAAGAGATTTGTCCTGACTGGGTCAGGCCGGAAAACTCTAAGTACAAATGGCACCCAACATTTTGTCAAGAATTTCCACCTAAAACCTGAGAAAAAAAGATTCTAAAGCAGAGCTAAAAAGAACTTCCTAGTTGTCACTCTCAAGTTAGTGGCAGCCTGCCGGTTTGAGCTACTATGGGTGGGTTCCTGGTGTGTGCGTCTGACCTGCAGTGTGGTAGGAATGAGGAGTCTATAAGGGACACTTTACTCTGCTGCATGGTGGATTTAGCCTTTGCTAGTTAAAAAAAAAAAAAAGAAAAAAAAAGATTTCTGGGCTATGTGCTGCTTTTATAGAACTGCTTCTGATAGTTGATGGTACACATGGCTCCAGACCCAGAGCTGGTGGTACACTGTACCACCACCATGTTAGGAAGCTGAGGTGGGTAGAGCCAGCAGCCACAGTGGCATTTCAGTTTTACAAAGATGGATATTACACAGAGAATCTGGTTTGTCTTGTCTATGGGATTTTTAACCACAGAAAAAGATTTGATCGTAAAAGCTGTTGAGTTAAACAAATATGTAAATTTTAAAGGTACCTTGACTTCAAAATTTGGATATAAGGATATGTTGCTTTGGAAAAGAGTCTCTGCTTTTGTTTCCACAGAAAGCCAGAGGCTATGGATTTGTTCCAGGTTAAGATATATCAGGTTTGATCAGCCAAGACCACCTGGAAGGTCTCCGATGACACCACGGCCCAGATGATCCGACATCCAAAATGATTTCAAGACAACTGGCTCAGAGGTTCACCTTAATGGACTACTCCATAATCCTAAAATTTTCTTTGTGTCCCCATAAGATACAGCGCCCCCCTCCAGCAGGAAGTAGTAAGAGAAACTACGCCCAAATTCCCAGCTAGCTTTGGAGATGGAATTGGCTCATTCCTTCTCTAAACCCAGACGTATTGCTAAAAGAAAAGGTTAAGAGATTCTTGTGTCCCAAATCAGAAGAGCCCTCTGGTGTGGGACAGAGAAAAAACACTATTTTATTTAAAACAGGTTGATTATAAATGCAATCTCTTTCTAAAGAAGAAAAGGGGATATGATACAGATATAATAGGATGAAAGGGTAGATTAAGGAACTTACTTCTAAAGAGCAACAACTCATTTAAAATGTTTTACATTGGTATAGATTTTAGTCTATTGATAGAAACTTAAAGTTAATTTTGTTATACTGTGTGTATATTTCTACTCTTGTTTAAGGTATTATGTTTGTACAGCTCATTTTAAATTGAAATGGATAATAAAAATAGATTAATAATTAGTCATCTATGATAATCATACTTGTAGCCATGTTAGTTAAGTCTTCTAGATATACATAGACATGTTTCAGATAGGTAGGTAATCTTCAAATACTTCAAAGACCTACAGAATATGGCATTTAAAATACTTTTAAAATTTAGACTTTCTGGACAGTGAGACATGTCTGTTCCTGGCAGCACCGATTTATTTCAGAGAGGAGGATGGGCATTGAAGACACTTCATATGGAGTTTATCTTCACCTTGGCAAAAATAGCCATTTGGGCAAGAAACTGTTCTTGCCTGGACTGCTCGATCAACTGGACATGCAGGACCCATAGAAAGGTGACCACTGAACTTTGCTTGACAAAATGGTCCTTCACGTTCCTGCTTCACAGAGGAAACTGCCAGACATTCTACAGAACATTGAGAGAAGTGACCGAGAGACTCTAGCCCTGTGGGCTGAAGACAAATGCCCCAACTTTACAGAGGAACATTAGGTGACTGTCCAGACTGCCAGCTGTCTCTGTCTACCCTGCAAGACTCCTGAAAGTTGCTTGCATCCTTCTCCCGGTTCTCAGGTAATATTATATCCTTCTGAAGTCTTTGATGTGGTTGAAGACTAGATAGTTATAATTTCCTCAGTTATGATAAAAGATAAGTTAGATATAAAACCTTAGACTCACAAATATAAGATAGATAGGATATCTTCTTTAATATTGTAACTGTAATTCTTGCTTGATAATTGTTTTGTTATATGTAATTGTACTATGTAAAAGTTAAAACCTTCCTTTAAAAAAAAAAAGAAAAGGGGAAGTGCTGTGGATATCGCTCTGTGTAAATAAAGTTCTGATTGGCCAGTGGAAGTATAGGTGGGACAAAAGAGAAGAGAATTCTGGGAAATAGAAGGCTGGAGAGACACCGCCAGCCGCCGCCATGAAAAGCAACATGTAAAGACACTGGTAAGCCACAAGCCATGTGGCAAAGTATAGACTAACAGAAATGGGTTAATTTAAGAGAGAAGAAGTAGATAACAAGCAGCCTGCCACAGCCATACAGTTTCTAAACAATGTAAGTTTCTGTGTGCTTCCTTGGTTGGGTCTGAGTGACTGTGGGACTGGCAGGTGAGAGAGATTTGTCCTGAGTGGGTCAGGCAGGAAAACTCTAGCTACACCCATAAAGTAAAATAAACAAATATTTCATTATTGTTCAGATATGACCTACAGTTTTCTAACATAACAGCAAAAGCATTATAATAAAAATATAAATCATCACTCACACTAAGAAACCAAACAATCCAAAGTAGAATGAGAAAATACAATCAACTGATAGCAATGAATATTTCAGAGCAAAGAAAATTGCTGAAGATAAAAAAAAATGAATAAATGCATCAGTCCAGGTAAACATAAGATATTAGGTATATAAACATCACACAAAAGTTATGGAGAAATTAGAAAACAAAAACTGATCATCTAGAAGGAGAAGGAGACACAAATTTAGCAGGATGTAAGATGAATTGCTAAATGGCCTTATAAAAACCCAGAGTCAGATATTGGGGTGACAAACTGAGAGATCAGAGAAATAGGAAAAGCCACAGACAAACTCACCTCACTGACAACTCAGTCTCCAAAGAGAGCTACTTCCCATATACTCACACCTATATACATTTCTGTTCTGCCATCTCATTTCCTCTCTCTCCCCAGCTACATCATTTCCCCTTCCTGCCCAGCTCTATCACTTCCTGTCTGTCTGTCCAGAACTCCAGACCTTTATGGTTAATTAAGTTAACCATAAGGAATTAAAGGCATGTGTGTCCATGCCTGACTCTGTTCCCATGTGGCCTTGAACTCACAGAGATGAATTTCTAAACAGAGCCAAATACAGTGGTAAAAGCCGAAGAGATCAGAGAAATAGCAACTCTGTCATTCTAGATTTTTGGAAGTTGCTTACAATGCATTTCCTATTTGCTTAGGTAATATTATATCCTTCTTATGTCTTTGATATAGTTGAAGACTAGATAGTTGTAATTTCCTTAGTTATGATAAAAGATAAGTTAGATATGAAACCTTAGACTCACAAATATAGGATAAATAGGATACTTTCTTTAATTTTGTCAAATATAAACAGACTAGATATTATAACTATAATTTTTGCTTGATAATTGTTTTGTTATATGTAATTTTACTATGTTAAAGTTAAGACCTTCTTTTTTGAAGGAAAAAAAAAAACAGGAAAAGGGGAAGTGCTGTGGATATCACTCTGTATGCTGTGAATGTGTTACTTTGATTTGGTTGATAAATAAAACACTGATTGACCAGTAGCCAGGCAGGAAGTGTAGTATAAGCAAGAGAAGCAGAGAGAATTCTGGGAACAGGAAGGCTGAGTCAGGAGTCACCAGCCAAACACAGAGGAAGCAAGATGTGAAGGCAGAACTGAGAAAGCTTACCAAGCCACTTGCCTAAACATAAATAAGAACTATGGGTTAATTTAAGTGTAACAGCTAGTCAATAGTTAGCTTGAGCTAATAGCTGAGCAGTTTTAATTAATATAAGCCTCTGTGAGTTTACTTGGGTACAAGCAGCTCCAGGACTGGCAAGTGAATGAAATGTGTCCTGACCATAATCCAGGTGGGACACAGGAAAACTTCAGCTACAAATCTATGCCTCCCAAGTGATAGGGCTTTAAACAAACTCTGTCAGCAACAGTTATAGAGGGACAAAATATAGCAAAAGTATAACCGCTGAATCGTAACATCAAGCAGCAATGTCTAATTTAAATATAAAACATTCTACTCATCAAAAAGAGAATAATATTTTTAAAGGCACACAAGGCATTCATTAACATGGGAATACCTTAAGTAAACTATGTCTTAAAATTTTCAGATATTGACATCAAAGAGCCAGGCAGGAGATCTAAGCAACAATACAGGCAGAAGGAAGGTGGAGCTAGAGGAGATGACAGCCTGCCTCCCAAAGAGACCAGCAAAGCCAAGGCCACATGGCAAAACATATATTAATAGAAATGGGTTAATTTAAAATGAAAGAATTAGCTAGCAAGAACCCTGAGCCATAGATCAAACAGTTTGCAACTAATCCAAGCCTCTGTTTGTTTACTTAGGACTGAGCATCTCAGGGACACAGGAAAGCTGTCTACACAGCAGACTTTCTACATCCTCTGGACCTAATGGAATGAAGCTAAGTCTGTGACAGAGGCCCAAAAGACAGCATATAGTCACTATATACAGTAAACTTGAAATAAGTAAACATTCAGGGGAAACAATTCACAGCAAACATATCAATCATGTCAAAAATAATACTTAAAAACATTAAAAAATAAAACAATTGAACAAAAAATATCAAGTATTTAGAATGAGGCTATGCTAAACAGGAACCTTAAAGCCTGAAATCATTACATTGCAAACGCTAAGGAGGGAACTTCATAGGATGAAGTCATTACACTGCAAATGAAGAATGTTTCCAAATACTGGTCTTATCTTCTTTCTCAAAAGAACAAATTACATCTACAACAAATTAAATGCAGGAACCAATAAAGAGAAAAATAAGCAAGATTTTAAAAAGAAAATTAGATAAAATCCATGATAGGAAATAAGTAGTTTTTAAAAAGTGCTACACATAAATTTCTAAAAGTCAGACATGGTAGCTCATAGTTGTAATCCCAGGATTTTGGAGATTAAGGTAGTTTGACCATGACTGTGAGGCAAGTCTAGGCTATAATAGCAAACCCTGTCTCAAAGCAAACAAATGAACAAACATCAAATGCAAAATACAAATAAAGACAAGAAGATACAGAAATATCTATAATAAATTAGAACAAAGCCTATAGACATTATAGTGGTAATAAAACAGTATTATAATCAACTTTATGTTTAGCTATTTTATTTGGTAAATTAAATGTCCTAATTCTTTAGTTATAAACAACCATAAATTATGTACATGGAAGTAAATTATCGAAGTAGCCACAAAATCATAAAATAAATTGAATTTATATTTTAAGGTCTCCCCAAAACATAATTTCAGGCCCAGATTATTTTTGTGAACTATCCTAGCAAATTTATATGAATTTATACCATTTTAAAAAATGTTTTCTAGAAAGTGGAAGACTCATTCTATTAGTGTTAATATAATAGTTAAATCTGACAAAGGTATATTTAAAAAAATATATAAAATAATATTTGATTGTGTTTGCAGCAATGTATACCTGCATAGATAATAACTTATGGGAGAGATGGCTCAGCAGTTTAGAAGTTGTTATTCATGCAGAGGAAGCTACATGGTGGATCAAAATGGTCTATAACTGCAATTCTAGGGGATTTGATATACTCTTCTGGACTCTGCACATACCATGCAGGCATAAGATGTGCATACATACAGGAGAAACACTCATTTACATAAAATAAAAATATATAAAATTTGTATGATAACAGGTGATAGTACTTATTATACATAGCTATAGAAGTGAGTGCTAGTAAAATCATATAATGGTCGTGCTGGAACTCTCATCCAGTAACTGATGGAAGTGGATGCAGAGATCCTCTGCCGGGCCCCAGGTGGAGCTCCAGGTGTCCAGTTGTCGAGAAAAAGGAGGGACTATAAGAGTGTGAATTGTTGAGAACAAGATTGGAAGAGCACAGTGACAAATAGCCAAACGAATGGAAGCACATGAATTATGACCCAGGGACTTTGGAGCCCCCAGCTGGAGCAGGCCCTCTAGATAAATGAGACAATTGAATAGCTTGAACTGTTTGGGAGGCACCCAGGCAGTGGGAACTGGCCCTGTTTATGAGCTGGCAGTTTGGAACCTTGGGCTTACACAGGGACACTTTGCTCAGCCTGGAAGGAGGGGACTGGACCTGCCTGTACTGAATCCACCAGGTTAAAATGAATCCCCAGGGGAGTCTTGGCCCTGGAGGAGATGAGAATGGAAGGGAGGGGCTGGGGGGAATTTGGGGGCGGAAGCGGGAGCGGGGAGGACAGGCGAACCCATGGCTGATGTGTAAAACACAAATATAATAAATAAAAAAGGAAAAAATATAAAAATATGAATATGACTGGTTGTTAATGTCAGTGTCAATATTCAGATAATGATATTCCACAGATGCACAAAATGTCATTTAGGAAAAATGTCAGCATATATAAAGAATTTCTCTATAGTATGTTTTGGAAATACATATAAAAATTTATAAATATCCACCCCAAAATAACCATGCAAAATATAAGTTATAGTAAAAACAATATTGGATTAAGAGGGGAAAAAATCATAGAATTGTGTGATGGGAGAAGTTTAAGGTACCATCTAATTCACTTTGGGTAAATCTTTATTTTATTGGTGATGAATCTGAAACCTACATAAACATTTTTTGTAGTTATAAGGAATGTTGGTGACAGAGTAAAAAACCCTTCACTTCCTGTTTCTTCCAAGTATGAGCTTTGGCTCTCTGCAATTCACTTCATATCAATTAGCTTACTTTCTTATCTGCAAATGGCAGAAGACTCATCCCAGACAGCCTTACAAGGAGCCCTGTAAAAACAAGAAGATAAACTTATTTTTAGAACTATGAAATTTCAATTGCTCCAGAACTATGGGATTCAGTTATAATTATGAGAGTGATTTAAAAAGATAAAGCTATAGAAATATGAAGGATTGCAATAAGGAAGATGTTTAGAGTAGATTTGTCAGGGGATATCTTTCCCTTTTTATTTCAAAGCTGTATAAACTCTGTTACTGGTTTGAAAGTTATATTTTAAAAGATGTAGCTTTTTATTTATTCATTTGGCCCATAATAAAATAATTATTTTGATTTCATTCTTTACATTTACTGTGCATTGTGTATTTAAAGAAAACAGTAAAACACCTCTTCAAATAGACTGTGTTAGTGTCCATTTTGCCCTGATCTTAGAAATAGTTATTTTTTACAGCTAATTATTGCTAAATTATATTCTTAAATTATGAGTTTGTTCACAAGATGTGAGTAGTCAGGTTTTCAAAAAAAAATAGAGGTAGAAAGAATGTTTAAATTAACATTATTTTCATTGGAGGCATAAAATCACCAACTTGTATGTGTAGCAGGTGGAATTTTAAGTAGTATTTTTATCTGCTTTTTTTCTATGCACAAGCCATATGGGGCAAATGTAATAATTTTCTAGTGACTTATTGCGACATTAGATCACTCTCCTTGTTCCTATTTTCTAAATTAAATGATCCATAATGATAGAATTTAATTATTTTTTTAAAAAGATGAATCAGCTTACTATCCTATTAACCTCGAAGGGTGCAGGGCTATACAAATTGCTAAGTAGCAAAGTTTCTGCCATTAAAAAGTACTTATTTCATGATAAAAAACAGAAGAATCTTGTTTGTATTCTATTAAATAGCTCATTATGAAAGTAAATGTAACATTCTTGGCATTTTTATTATCCACAAGAAAAAGAATCTGTCCTAGTCAACTATTTATAAAGTTAAGGTCTAGCAGCCATTCTCACCCAGACAACTTACAATTTCCAAACTATAATTATACAGGTTATATATTTAAATACGATAAGACCTAGATACCGATTTTCTGAAAGTTATTTGCACTGGGTTAAATTGCATTATATTTCTAAATACATTCTCACACCTGAAGTAACATTACAAGAGTTTCTGAATCACAGCTCAATGATGAATACAAGCTACTTCTTGGAAACAAAAAGAATAACAGAATCCTTCAGTTTGTCTCATGAATAAAGTTTGGTGATCAAAGTGCAGTCTTTGCATTAAAGTTTTACATTTCCATTATTATGACCTCCACAAGTCATCTCACTTTAATAGGCTTTATACTGTTCCTTAATATAATTCAAGCTTTCGATATAGGTGAATTTAGTTGTTCAGGCATTAAATGTTAATGTGTTCATGCCTCAGGAGACTCAAAGGTCCTGTGTAGAGGTTTTGTTGCTATTAAATTTATAAAAATTTACACCTATAAATAAAGTTTAAAGCATTTATACACCATGTAGATTAGATCATGAAATAATATTTTTGAACACTGTGAAAGCTGGGAACTTGCAGGATTTAAACACAGAAATATACAATGATGCAGGCAGCACATATGGATTTTTAAACATATTGAACTGAGCTATGAGTCTTCATAGGGAATAGTTGTATTTCTTAAATGCTTCATTTCCACTTTGGTCTATGAGGTTTAATTGTATTTTACCCTATAGTTATGCTGATGTTTAAAACACTACTACTATACTGAGCATCACTATGAAATCACACAGTCAAATTACTTTGCTCATCAATAAGCAGTATTTATGGGAATGACATAAGTGAGGAAAAGAAAAATGCTAAATCAAGAAATCTCAGGCAAATTAGTGTGTAACGTTATATAACATGCATCAATCTTCATTATCTTCTAGAAGAACCTTCTGTGACGCAATATATAATCTCATATTTAAATGCATATGCATTGAGTACTGGTAATTGAAGCACAGGATCTTCCATTTAATGATAATATATCATTGAGCAGATTATTTAGTTAAAGTTGCCAAATCTGTACATTTGTGGAAATAATAATACATATCTTTAAACTATATAAAGAGAATAAATAAGGTAGAATAAATAGTAGAATAAGTTATACTAACATATGTGTTGCCACATAGCAAGGAATCAGGAAATTTAATTGGCCATATTCTAGTTTTAATTTAAACTGCAATTTAAACTAATTTGGATAATCTTCATACCATACTGAAGGGTTGGAAACTGCTATCTGAGGAACCAGAAATAAAGCTGCAACATGAAACAAATCATATTTCAAATTGGTCAGTAGCTAGACTAGAAAAATGGCCTACATAAATTTAAGCTATGAATTAGGAACTAATTTTTTTTTGGTTTGTTTTTTTCTATTTGTGAAAGAATGATGAAGGTATGTGAGGATAGATACATTAATATCTATATGTCAAGATAAATTAAATTATTGAATAGGTAGCATAATTTAACTTACAATGTCATTCCCATCTAATGGTGAGTAGCACTGAATTCAGTGGCATCTTTATAAATGCTTCACTCTAGCTTTGTACCAAAGGAGTTTGCCTCATTTTGTCCAAGGAAAACTTCTGATCATGAACAATGGATGAAAAAAATATATAGCATCTGTAACTATAAAGAGTGTATGAACATGAGAGTAATATATGTCCAAATTGCCCAGGCCAGCGGGGTTTCAACGGGGGTGACCCACCTGTGTGAGCGAATGAAAGGAACAGAAGACATGAAAGATTACAGCAAGACAGGATTCTGATCAAGCTGCAAATTTTATTTTTCTCTGCAAGGCTTATATAGCATAGGAAGGGAGGGGGCAGGGAGGAGGGAAGGGGAAGGGATGTGGAAGGGGTGCAAGACGAGGGAGACGTGCAGGTCATGCAACTGCAAGATGTCCGATAAGGTCACTGATCAGGGGCCATTTGTTCTGTTGCTAGGCTACTTGACCATGGAATGCTCTTAACATTCAGTTGTCATTGCACCTGACTGTGGAATGTTCTTATCTTTGGGAGCCTCTGGTTAGTAAACAGTGTTACTACTCTGGGAAGGGCAGTGGGCTTATGACTTGTTCTCTGGCCTAGCTAGTATTTTTTCATAGTTCATGTTTGGTTCCTGACATCTGGTCCTTGACACCAAATAAATAAGTGAATAATTTTTCCAAGGGGCACTAGTACATTGAAGGACAAACATCAATTAATAAATTGATAATTTAATCTATGTTAACTTAAAGAAATTGAGATACTCACCATGTGTAACTGAAGTATTACTTAGATTCAGGATCCTATATATTTCAAAAATATTTAAAAGAAAACTTCCTTATCCAATTTCAAGAAATATAGAAATAGTTTTCTAGAATTTTGATACATGAACTAAAATAATTTAAATGCTTAATAAAGTAAGTTTATTTTATACTTATCCAGTAACTTATACTAGTAAAGGAGATTGCCAAGATAGTTACTACAACAACCTAGGTATATAATTCTTAATCTATTTGGCAAAGCTTTTCAAGGCTGTTATAAAGTTTAGTGATGTCAAGAATAGTTTGATATGTAAAAGCATAGCTATTATGATTGCATTGCACTTTTAAAAATGTTTTTAAACTATGGATAGTTTAAAGTTGGTTAAATGATGGAATTTTGAGTCCCTGAGACAATATAAAAATAGAAATAGATATGTGAGAACCTTTAGGTATTCTTCTCATTTGTGAGATAAATTAGAATATAGAAATGGCATATTAGACACCCCTGTACTACTTGGTAAAGAGAATGGCATTCAAAGCATAAGTCCTAAGGGTAAATTCTCTGGTAGGAGGCATGTGTTTAGAGTGTAAAATACACACATTTGCACATAAATACACATTTTAAATTATCTGATTTGATATTCCTATTTAATGATTTTACTAAAGGAATAAAAATACTTTAGTTTTGATACTTTAAAAAACAACTGAATGTCAGAATCCTCCCAAGTGAAAAGCATCTCTTGCCTAAAATTAGAGTGTTTCCTATGGCACTATCAAGTTTTCAATATGATTAGAAAAGGACAACAATCTGAATTGGAAAATAAGTGCTTCTTTTAAAATAACTACTACTAAAGAAACCAATGCTTTAAGATCTTGAAACTCAGAGCAGAGAATGCATGGATAAAGACCTGATCGTGGTTGCCATTAGAATGTACTTTATATGATATCTTGCATCTTATTTTACAGAAATGTTAATAAAATCAAGACATTTCTCCATACAGAGAAGTGAAATGTGTAAAAGTGATTTCCCCGTTATACTTGTTAGGAAGAACATTAGAATTGTAACTCATGGTTCATCAAAATAGCCAATATAAAATTATGTGGTAGGTTTTTAATGAGTATGAACGAAGTCCTGTTATAAACTCACTGTTTATTCATAATATTCATAAAATAATTGTCAAAGTTAGTACTCAGAACTATGATACATAAGTAGTATTGAGATTTCCCTAGATCTCATAATAGCTTCTCAGAATAGTAGATTCTATATTTATCAAGCTGTCTCTTATTCCTATACTCTTATTACTACAGAGAGGTAAGACTGACTCTTCAAAAGTCTGGAAGAGATTATTTCATACTGTCAATGTTCTAAACCCTTTGGATACCTATAATCCCTGGCTCAAAATATATTCTTTTACTGAATTTACAGATCTTTAATTAAGAGACTGTTAGGTTCAAATTCCTCAAACAATATTCAACTTATATTTTATACTTAGTTATCAAGAAACTTCTTAGATATTATTTTCTTAATATCTGTCTTAATTTATCAGGTCATAATTTGAGATGATTATATTCTTTTCTGATTTTGGGATCCAGCAAGCAAGCAAAATCTCTTGCCTCCATAAGTATTTGTTCTAATTACATACACTAAACAAATATGGGTTTTTTGTCATGAAGGCAAAGTCACAATTTTTTAAAGATTCATTGTAAATCAACAAAATTCAAATTAATATCATTATTGTAGTTTTTAGCATATGGTAATTATGTCAAATTTTTTCCATTTTTCACATGACAGCTAAGTATAAAATTCCTTTTGTATGAATTTAACCTAGTCAGTTATAAAATGAGACTGAGATCATTCTTTTAAACATAGCATCAATGTTGCTTGTTACATAATTTTAGTTTAGTCCCTTTATATTCTCTGTGAACAAGCCTTCAATCACATTCTCATTTGAAATCATGGTGCTGAAGTTCTTGAATTTAGTTTGACTATTTGTACAATAAGAGAATGAAGAATGCTCAAATTAAGCATGGGAAATAAATGAAAATTATCACTTAAAACAAGATTGCTATTAGTTTTTCAATTTTTGGACTAAATTATAAATACTGTGCAAGAGTACTGGCAAAGATAAAGACAGCAGAACTGAGACTATTAGCTGTGATAAGGGTAAAACTTTTATGTAAAGCAAAAATTAGTGAGATGAATGATATATAGTATTTATGTATAACTTGAAATTAATATTCATGAGTGACTTGCAATCACAATTTATTTTTAGTTAGCACCTCTCCAAGAAAAAGAAATGAAGTCATTTTGCTTTACATCCTCTAGGCAGATCTTGAGAATTTCTCAGAAAGTGATCTACATTAGAGTAAATTCTGAAAAACAAAATAAAACAAAATAACTACCTGTGGAATCAGATTGAAAATAATAAGAAAATAGTTATACAATTAGTAAAGTTTAGCTTCTGAAAACTGCAATTGTGTTCTATTAAATCTTGTGAATAACCACAAGAACACAGCTCACAGTATCAACTAAGCAGGCCTCTCAGGGAACCACAGAAACTGGAGCAACAAACGTGGTTGCCTGTATAGGTTTGAGCTAGGTCCTCTGTATATTATATCTTAAGTCTGTGTAGTTTGGTATTCTTGTAGGACTCCTGAAAATGGGAGTATGGGCAGTGTCTCTGACTTTTTTACCTGCACCTGAGATCCTTTTCCTCTTACTGTTTTTAATTGTCCAGCCTTGATATGAGGGTTTGTGCCTAGCCTTATTATTTATTTTGCCTTGTTCAGTTCATATCCTGGGATACCTGCTGTTTCCTTAAGGAAAAGAGAGGAGGAGTGAATCCAGGGGAGAAAGAAGGTGAGGAGTGAGTGAGAGAAGAGGAGGGAGGTGAAACTGTATGAGAGAAGAATAAATGTTAAAAGTAGCAAAATCTTGTGAATAATTACCTTCATTACAGAAAACATAAATTAAAACACATATATCCATGCTAGTTTTAGAACACTAAAGCAGTCAAGATAAGAGCTAATGCTTTATAAAACTGAGCAATTATTTTTTACCCTTATTTATTTATTTATTAATTTATGTATTTACTTACTTACTTATTTAGAAAGAGAGAGACTCTTCTGTGTCACATGTATAAAAGTTAAGAGAACAGTTTTTGGGAACTGAAACTCTCCATTTAACATGTGATTTCTAGAAAATGAGCTGAGGTCATCAGGCTTGTCAGCCAGAGTCTATATTTACTTACCCATATTTCATACCCAGAGAAATTAAGATTTAAATGCAAGATAGAACAATGTGGTCTTTACAGCTTAAGTACATAACGTGTTTTTACTTGTGAGTAATATTAGCAAAACTGGTCTAATTATACCATGGTTGCTTAGAGATTTGTTTTCCTTTGCTGATTCTTCATAGATTACTTGGTTAATTTTAATACATGTTTCTACCTCTACTTTTTGATATAGTTATGTACAATAAAATCACTGATGCCATACAGAAGCAAAATAATGATATACATCAGATACATTTTTCTCTATTAAAATAGACTGTATATTTTTCTAAAGTAGAAATTTTTGGTGCTTACTACATAATATGCTAGATTGATTAGAATACCTGCTTTTGACTCCTAAAACAGAAATTCTAAAACAGTGTAAAATAAAGAGTAGTACATTTATGCAAATACCAACTTAATGGGAAAAACCCAGGCCAGAAAGTAAAGAAAGACAGGAAGATAAATTAATTTCAGGAAAATGTATATAAAAATGAAGAGGAACTTCCTAGACAAAGGCAGAACATTTTAATTAGACTTTTTATCATTTAAAGTGACACTTTAGGAACCTCAGAGATTTGCAATATCATTAAATGGCTTTTTTTCATTTTAATACCCTTGCAAGGAGAAAATATGAGGTTGTAGACTGGTATACGATTAACATGGCCCATTGAACCCTTTAAACCATTTCATAAACATTGTACTTACTTTAGGACAGTGCACTGGAAAAAAAATCTATACACATATACACAGAAAGATGTTTATCCTGCCCCATATATGAGTTATTGTAAGAAAAATATCTCCCCTGGAAATTTCTATATATAATACACTATTGGATAACATGAGTTTTAGATTTTCTAGATTATGATATTGTCTAGGAACTATCAATATCACATTGGTCTAAAATTGGTAGGTCAAGTTACATAGTAAATTGAAGTTATTGTTAGGCTCAGCAAAACTCTTTTCTACCAGTTAACACAAGATTCTTTCAAATAAAATTATACAAGAAATCATAAGGTATCATATTGGCAGCTATCTACCTAAAAGTACCTCTAATACACATAAATTAGCATACAAATATACATATATAGTTTAAATGAAACTTTTCTATAAAGGATAACAATGTGTCCTCCACTGGTCATACACCTGACACTGAACATGAGAATCCCTCCTGAATTTTTGGTCAGGGTTACCCAAGAGACTCCTAAAATTCTATAGGCTATTATCATTGTCCTTGGTTGCCCATACTCCAGAAATGGAAGTTAAATCCCTGTTGCTGGAGATGCCATGTACTCCCGACATATGACCCAAAGGCTCTGAGGCAGATCTGACACAAAGGTTCTGCTATGCAGACTCGCATCCATGGTACCAGAATGCACCATGAAAGCTTCAAAAGGAGGAAAGGAACTAATCATTCTACCTACGTATGATGCCTATGACCCACAAAAACGATCAGCATGGCAAATATCCTTCATAGTACAGTAATGGCACTTTTTTAGGAACTGATAGCGTTCTAGTTGGGCATAAGGCCTGCCTGCTCAGTAAGTGGGAAATCTTGCCTGGTACTGGAAATGTAGTTAATTTTCTAGGGCTAGTGAAGTCATGTATCTTGGTGCAAAACTTATAACCACCACTTAACTAAACTAGCATGATTCATAATTATATTCTAAGTATGTGTTCATTTGCCCATAGATAAATATAGTTTTCACTCTTTATTCAGAAAATTTCTCTTTGCAACAGATGAATAGCGTTACAGTAACCACAACTGTTCAAAATTTGGAGTTGTAGAGCCCAGCCCTAACTGACATATATACAGATACTACTTCTGTGCTTGAGGCTCAAGGTTCATTGCAGAAAGGTATTTGGTACTATAGCAAGATGAACAAGGAGTTTCCTACAATATTGGGTATCCTAGAACTATCAGAAGCTACATCCATAAAGTCTTAACCACATGACTGCCCAAATGGGAGCTGAACCAGGAGGATACGAATGGCAAAGTTAAAGTGGAAAGGAAAAATCCCATGAGGCCTCAACCCTATACAAAGAACTACAGGACACCAAGCAGTGCTGGAAGTAGGGAAAATAGTCTCTTCCAGGGAAGAGCAAACCAATTAGCTACATATTGCTGAGTAATTAGTCCTGAAAACATACATGCATGTAACATGTATTCATGTATTGTAATATATGTTATAAACTAAGAACTACCCCCATTTCAGACCCTGGCACTCCCCAATTCCCCACTCTACTTTCAGTGACACAGTGTCAGTGGTCTTGTTATCATTAGCAGTCAATGTGACATGTTTCTACTGTCCACCAAGGTCATGTACTTTCTGTAGGCACATGTTCCATACCCCTTATAAAGCCTACACCATCACTTGAGGTCTACTGTGTGGTGTGATTATCTAAATATATATATGTATATACATACATATATATGATTATCTAATTATGTAAATAATATACATATAATTGTTGATATCTATATCTCTGTATCTATTGTATATTTGTACAGACAAATGTATATATATAGTTATATACATATACACATATATACATGTATATATATGATAGATAGATTAATTAGATGTCAACAATTACAGATAAAGAGGAGATGAATTTGAAAGAAAGCAAGGAGGGGCAGGTCCATGGGAAGGTTTGGAAGGTAGAAAGGGAAAGGGGATGATATAATTATATGATAATATCATAAAATAAAAAAAAAATCTCCCTTTTAACACTCAGTAAAAGACTCTTGCCTATAAGAGGATTTATGGAAAATATATAAGTCCCAAATTAACAGCAAGAATCGATTAAAAATCCAAGTATAAAAACCTGCAAATAAATCAATGGGGAGGCAGAGGCAGATGGTTATCTAAGTTCAAGGCTAGCTTGGTCTACAGAGCAAGTGCTGTGACACCTAGGGCTACACAGAGAAACCTTTTCTCAAAAAACAAAAATATGCAAATAAAACTGTGTACTACATAAATTGACAGATACTAAGAAAAATATTGAAAATAATATAATAATTAAATGGAAAAATAATCCAAACCAAGGCATATTTGAAAGTGTAGCTTATAAATAATAACAGTTTTTCTTTTGAAATCAAAGATAATAGGAACAGAAAATAATAGATTGATGGGGGTAAATAATACATTACAAACAGCAAAATGGTAACTAGAAAACTAAAAGTAGATTTGAAGAATTAGCTGAGAAGCAGAATAAAGAGATATAAGCATGGTAGATCTAAAAAACAAAATAAGATAAAACTTGAGATATTATGACAGACTGAAAAGTTCAAGTTTCTTTAAAAATACTTTGAAGACAAGAAGAAACACTAGAAAATATTAGGGCCAAAATTTCGCCAGAATTGATGAGAGACAAAAATTGAAATTAATTAATTAAATTTCAGACCCTGATAAGTGATAAAAATCTATAATCACATTTGAAAACACTATAAATATGGTGGCCTTCAGAATAAGCAAAACCTACTATGAAAACAATGACAGGTTGACAATAGGGCTCTTGAGTATCAAAAAGCCACAAAGCTGCAGCAAAACATTCTCCATGGATTATGTGATTATCCTTGCTAAAGTAGTGTTATTTATACATTTATTTGAAAACAGTGGCCTACACAGTATCCTTTATATCCTTCTTAAACTAAGGGCCACTTGTCACTTTTTATTTCATGTTAACAAATGTTCCTAGGAAAAAAGTTATATCTGGCAGCCATCTAAAGTGTTATTTCTGAGTGAGGACTGATGAATTAGATATGAACAAGGGACCTGGGCAGAGCTTTCTGGAAGAATGTTTACAGTAGGTCACTTTCCCTGACTAGTAAAATCTCTTCTTTTTTTTTTTTTTTTTCTATTTAGCATCAGGCAGTGCACCTTTCCTATGACTACATCTTGAGCACAGACCATTGTAGCACGAATTGTTAGAAGGTCTTATTAACAAAAAACAAACCCAGAGCCAGGTATGAATTCTGAATGATCAGAGAAACAGAACAAGCCACAGCCACCTCATCTTGCTAATTCCTCAGCTGATCCTATTTCCTCAGACTAGAAGCTTCTGAGTGCTCATTCAAATGGATCTCAGCTGAACTGCTGCTAAAAGCCTAAAAGCTTAACCAGGCCAAAAGCTTCTAGTTTCTAGTTGTCATGCCTTATACCTTTCTGCTTCCTGCCATCACTTTTTGGGATTAAAAGAATGTGTCACCATGCCTGGCTGTTTCCAGTGTGGTTTTGAACTCACAGAGATCCAGACAGATCTCTGCCTTCGGAATACTTGGATTAAAGGTGTATGTGCCACCATTTTCTGGCCTCTGTATCTAAAGGCTGTTCTGTTCTCTGACCCCAGATAAGTTTATTAGGGCGCACAATATTTTAGGGAACACAATATCACCACAGACCATGAGTAAGGAGGTTATGATATAGGAGAATGATGCTAGAAAGAAAAGAAGAACCTACAGAATGTGCAGCTATCATCTAAATCTTTTCTACCTAGTGTCAGGATATTACTTTGTGACAAAGAAATAAATCTGTTTTTTTTACATAATACATTAGCATTTTTCTCTATGTATTTGTAGCAACTCAGAAATGATAAAGTCGACTAGCATTCCATGATATGCAGAAACCCAAAATTGCTTCATCAGATCTATAAAAAGACATGATGTACATTGAGAGATAGTATAGATATAGCTCTCTAGAAAGACAGTGTCCTCAAAATGTCATTAAGTGACATTTAATATTGAGTTAGCAAAATGTGAATAAATCTAAATAAGGCTTGATGAAACAATATTATTTTGGCCAAATGGAGGGATTTAAAATAAAATGTCTATTTACCTGCTGATTAGCAATAGCATGTAAAGCAGGAAGCATTGATACAATTTAAAAGGTTATTAAGATAATCACATTTCAGAGACACATTTATTAAATAATTTTAAGATAATTGTGTCACATACATATTATAACATCAACATAGTAATTATAAATTTGAAAATCAGAAATGGATGACAAACAGAAAACTTGATAAATAATGGGAAACCAGCATAAGAAACACAGACGATTCTACAAATCAAAATTACAAAGGCAGGGAATATCAAGTATTCCCCTATGAGTAGAATCTTTGCTAATTAAGCATAAAGACCTGAATTTGGATGCCCATCATTCACATAAAAAGCTAGGTGTTATGGCAGGTGTCTTTAAGCCTATTAAGGAACAAGCAGAGATAGCAGGTTCCTGCAGGAATGGTAAAGACCTATCCTAATAAGTTAACAAATGCTGAGTTCAGTGAGAGACCTTGTGTCCAAAACACAGTAGAGAGTGAAAGATTTTAGATGTAGACTTCCAAGAGGGGCACTGAGGTGGATTGTCTTTTTTTAGTTCATTAAAAGTTAGTAGCATGGTGGGGATTCTAAAGAATATTCAGACCAACAAGGTAACCAGGGACAGGGCAAAAGTTTGGACTTAGTATTTGTGTGTTTATCAAATGTGATGTGGCTTCTGATCATTTGGGATACACAGTAAACTTTCCTTGGGGAAGAAAGAGTTGCAGGTTTACAGGCAGATTCTCAGAATCTTGCCACTTACTTTGCAGCAACTGAGAGGGTAGAAAAATCAAAAGGGTACTTCAAGAGAACATGGGCTGTGTAATTAATGTCTAGCCTAATTGTATTAAGCAGTGATTGAAGAAAACACTTTGTTAATATCTGGACATATGCATATACTCACCCACATATATACAAACATACATGCAATAAATATTAAAACACTATAAAACAAGAAAAAATAGATATTTGGAAGTGGTAGTTGTATATTTCATGGATCTAGCTGGATTTCCTGCATGAAAACCAAATTTAATGAGCAATAAATAACAAGAAAAATACTTTGCTTAGATTACAGTTAGCCATCAAATATTACCTATTAAACCCAGAAAGTACATGCATAAGAATATCTTGATTATTGTGTTAAACATGCTAATTTTTTCCAGAAAAAAATTAATCTACCTAAATAGATTTAATTATTTAATTTATTAACATAACATGGAAAGCAAAAGTAACATCAAAAATATGATAGTCTCTTGTGACCTATATCATATAGGACAAGAACAAAATAAAGTAGCCAAGTAACAAAAAATCAAAGCCTGACCAATGAAAAAATATGCCAGATTATATCTGAGGCCCACAGCACAGATTTGCACTTTGCTACAACCTGTCTACCTGATGTTTCCAACAGTGCATTTGAAGTGTTTTTGTTTATTGCTGTTTTTTGTTGCTGTTGTTGTTCTGTTACTATGAAAATTTCTTGAAAATGGTACAACAGTCATAACATAAAATAAAACAAAACAACAACAAAGTTACAAACAAACAAGAAACAGAGCATCAGGTTCATAGAAAGGAGATGACCCAAGAAGAGCTTTATCAGAAAATAAGGCCCTGAGAGACAGCTTCTGTGAATAGCATGATGGGTCCCTAAAGGGAAGAGTGTTCTAATCCCTAGCGAAACAGATTTCTGAGTCTTACATGTTTTCAGATGGTCTTAAAAAATTCCACATCACATGATTTAGCCTGGACTATGTTATGTGCCAAGGGCATACAGGCAGGCACCTGCCAGCTATTTGTCCTACAAAACAGACTACAGAGAAGCATGGCCTGGATTCTGGGAGAGAAAAGCAGTTGAACCTGTGATCTAACACTTGGAACACAGTGATTGGGGTAAACACATTTTGGTGGGTAGAGATGATCACTAATATTTGTCTTCAAAATAAACAATCACTTCTTAACTTTGTGGTCAGTGATGTATTTCTTGTCTCTAAACTAGATGTAGCTGAAATAAGCACTATTTTATAAGAAGGCATGTCAGAACAAAAGCTATTTTGAAGTAAAGAAAGCAGAAGAGTAGGTAAAAACATAAAGAAACAGAACAGCAGAGTGAGAGGCAGAATATATGTAGTGAAAAGGTCTAAAACACTTTCACTTTGAATTTCTTAAAGTTCACAGTTGTATAGATTGTCATCTGGTACTAGTTGCCATTTATAATTGTTTTCTTTGCTATCTTCTGTATATTTCCTTCTGTCTTCATCAAGCACCTAAGATGCTCATTGTTTTTTATGGAAAAGATGATCAAAACCTTCATTCCTGAAGGGACTGAAATATGTGTAATACTGTCTGGTGTGTAGTTGCAATTTTCTCATAACCTTAAGCACAGGGTGTAGTAGCAGTCAATGATAAACTCAAGCATTACAGACAAATTCTTCCTTACCTTGGAGTATTCTAATTCCCGTTTAGTATTCATAATCAATTATACAGGAGTCACAGTAACTCCCTTCTTTGCATATTAATTTAGCGACCTGAGGAGCCCACAGCGGTCAGTGGTGGTGTTCAGTTCCAGTTCAATTGACTTATTGTTATGCTTCTAATGATGCTAAAACCTGCCTGGCAGTAAAGCATTAAACTGGGAAAACAGGAAGCAAACATGTGTCACTAATCCCTAATGAATGCTAATAGTACTACTCTCCTTTTCTCCTTTTATTCCTTAAAGCAATGAATACTGGCCATGACATTGATTCAGAGCATATATAGCCTTCTGGCAAGCTTTGCCTGGATCATGCAAGGCACTACCACCTCAGACTATTTCAAAAGACAATTCTTATGGACCAGGTATGCTGGTATGAACCCATAATACCAACACTCAGTGGCCTGAGGCAAGAGGATCATAACTCCGAGGCCAGCCTGGACTAAATAGTGAAACCTTATCTTAAAACAACATCAACAAAAATAGCAAAGCACCAAAAATAGCATCACATTATAAAATTCTATTAAACAATTTGCTTGAGAAGTTTGAGACTTAGGTCAGACTGGCAAAAGTTGGAAGAAATAAAATAAGGTTTTTGCAACAAATGGTATCCTGGTGATGGGAGGGCCAAAAAATGCCACAAAAATCACACCAATCAGCAGACCTCATGCAAGAGGATATATTGTGGGTTGTGGTAGGGGATGCAAAAGGAAGCCTATTAATGGGGACAGAAAAAAGAGAAAACAGGCCATAACAGTATGGGCTGTTTAGGGAATATGGAGCATGTGTTGTAAAAAGGCATCAGGTGGCCTTGATGGGTAAGGGAGACATGCCATGTAGATGTGGTGGGTGAGGTGGAGAGTTACTCAATACTCACATCAGGTAGACAGGGCATCCACATGGAAAGTTTTATTAGTAAAGGGGAAAGGGAGAAGGGGAGAGAGAGAGAAAGAGAGGGAGAGAGAGGGAGAGAGAAGGAGGGCTTTTTCTTCTTAAAGTTCTTAAAGGGGACTTTAACAGAAAACACTGTCAGGATGCTGGGCGGGGCCCCAAGGGGGCGTGTCTGAATGTCAACACAGGGAAAATTTACAATTGTAGAGACAATGGAAATGTGTCACATTAGTTGTTAATGAAGGGGATGTTGGCACTGTGTCACAGAAGACAGGGCAAGAAGTGGGGAGCACCTTGTTCTGAAATGTGGGTTGTTCTTGGTTGATTAACAATGGCCATTATTTTGTAGCACCCTGGACTAATTTAAGCTCACCAAAGAACTGTGTGAAGCAGGAAGTTTAGCCCTCAACCTTCTGTACCACTGAAGATCTACTTATCCATATTTCTTTCAGATTAATATAGAATGAAAACTTGTAAGAAACTGAGTGTGTGACATGTGAAAGACATCTAAAAGAGGATTCTGGAGCAATTATGTCTGGCTGGCCTGTAAGGTTTTACTTATACAAAGCCCTAAATAAAGTGAAATCATCACAACAAGAGAATTTACCTTGTAAAGGAATACAGATATCCCAGGAAGTGTACTCAACTAGAGGCAAGATGATTGTTTCCCCCAGTAGCCAAGCAATGGAGAAGAGCAGTTAGAGACCTTTGCTCAAGACTATAAAAATATTTCATATTTTTGTTTCTTGCCTTTTGTTTAGTCTGGAGCCAAGGTTCTGCAGAAATAGAAATGAACTGTCCTGCTTTAAGTCTGTTGAATTTGTTACTGTGCACAAGGATCTTGTTCCTCACCAGTCGCTTAGGGAAAGCCAGTAAAACCCTTGACCATGGATCCACTGATGCACTTCTGCTGTAATTTATGTCCCTGATTAGCAACAGTAATGTAATGACATCCCTCTAGGAACACAACATTACTTTTGTTTTACTTTAGCATACTTATTGCAAGATATCCGTTTCTCTTTCATTTAGAGTTTCCCATGATAGGACTTGGTTTACAGGTCTGAAAGCCCATCAAGATATTCTGACAGTTAGAAAATACATCGGTTCCAATTTGACCTTCTGGTGGGCTACAGTGACAGTTTTGGTATGTGACTATTAGTGCTCATTCTTAAAAACCACAGAGAAAAAAAAAATCAATTCAATGATCATGCAAGCAAGACCATCTATTTTGTTTTATTTTTGCAAGATCATCTTTATTTGTTTACTTCTCATCAACAATTTACAAAAAACTGAAGCAGAATAAAAAGGGAACTAAGAAGTAAGAGATGGGCCCCAACAAGATCCTGATCACCAGGAGAAACTTTCATTACATCACTTGCAGATACTTCATGGATCAAAACTCCTTTGCTTATGCATATTCTAAAGATCAAAGTCTTTCTGTCTGATGACATCTAGATACATATTTTACTTTATAAGAGAGCTCTATATCATGAAAAATCAGTCATCCTGTTTATCAGGGGAAGATAAAGCACCTTTTGCCTCTTACTCATCTATTGCAGTTTGTTCTGTAACTATTGAAAGCTACACAATCCTTGCCATTTGGGTAGTGCCCTCTCTTGGACCTCCTTCTGTTTTGTAATATTTTTCTAATAAACATGTTGGTTGATATTTCTATCTGTTGAGTGCACGGCCTTCATTAATCTTCATCCAAAGACAAGTTTCCAGGAGTCAGGGATCAGAACCTTTAGAAAACAAGGACATGGGTGATGTCTCATAGATGATCTTCCAATATTTTGGTAAGGCTAATGAATACAAATGAAGTTGATTCATTGCTCCAAAAAACTACAGGACAGCATTCTGAAGCCAAAAAATGAAGTTATGGTTTATAGGTCACAATTCAAATACAAATTCCATTTGTTCTCTGAAAGAGAACCTTATCTCCTGTACAGAAAAGACAAAGTGTTAATCCCAAAGATGGGAGGAGAAAGACCACTGATCCAAATCATCATGATGAAATTATTTAATGCAAGAAATGAATTAAAGCAAGCTTTTTTTTAATTCATGTTCATGGACTGTCTCCCTCTAAATCAGGGTTCTAAAGGTTAGCATTTCTATGTGATGAAGACATGGCTTTCATAGTTCAGAGGTAGTGACTTTCATAATAGGGGATTTAATAGGCAAAAATAGGCAGGATTGCAGAGCATAACATAAACATAACAAGTTTGTCATAACAACTTCCTGAATCAAAGACATGGTTGATAGATGGGTGTAACAAGATAGTCATAACAACTGGTAGTCATAAAATGGTAGTCATGGGTGATAATATTAACCTTTTGAAAACAAAATGTAGGGTTTCAAAATGGGTATAAATACTGTTTTGAAACAGATGTGCTTGTTATTTTCTGGAATAGGCAGTTCAGAATCCTTTGCAGCTAAAGTTAGAGGTATGGCATAACCCAGTCCTTGAGAAACAAGTGTTTAATCATAAATAGTAATAAGTTAATTTGTGTATACTATAAGATGGCTTTTAAGCCTAAAATAGAGGCAGGTTGGTTCATCACAAGGCCATTGAAATTCAATGGCAGAATAGCAGTTGAATTTCCTAATTTTGTCAAGGTGTCCAATGTTAAAATGAAGACACTGGTTGGAAAGGAAAGGGATTAAGTGAAATTGGATAGGAATATATAGGAAGAGCTTATGTAGTTGGGTATGTGTACTCCGGAACTCTATGGTCAATAGGAGTGAATGTGACATGAAACATTTTTTCAAATGTCACTATGTTTTAAACATGCTGACAATGAGCTACCTGACATTGGGCTCCCCAAAATATGATTCAGGTTAACAAAGTGAATCTGAATATAGTTTTTATTCACATCTCTTCACAGATCACTGACTCTAAATAAACTTTAAGTAATTTTTGGTCATTTTTAGTTGCTTAAACTATTTCTTTGGCAATCTCATATATTTACAGAGTAAATTTTGTTTGTTCTCACTCTTCACCATTGATTTTCCTTCTGCTGCTGTCATCCCTTCAAGTCCCTGTTCAACACTCATTTCATTACTTTGTTTTTGATCAACTGGTTTTAAGTAGGACCATATGTGGGAACATGGGTTTGGAGCTATTGATTTTAATTACTTTTCTGTTTGTTTTTTTTTTTCCTTTATCAAAAATATGTGTTTTTCTCCTCACTTGATATATCCTGATTACAGTTTCCTTTCCCTCTCCTCCTCCTAGTTTCTCCACCCTCTCATCTGGAAAAAAAATTCTTTCTTTCTCTCATTAGAAAATAAATAAATAGACTTATAAGAGATAATATAAAATAAAATTACAGCTAACACACTAAGGCAAAAAACAACAAACAAAACAGAAGGAGCCAGGCAGTGGTGGCACATGCTTTTACTCCCAGGACTTGGGAGGGAGAGTCAGGCAGATCTCTCTGAGTTCAAGGCCAGCCTGGTCTACAAAGCAAGTTCCATGAATAGGCAAAAAGTTACACAGGGAAACCCTGTTTCAATAAATAAATAAATAAATAGCATCTAGTATCCTCCTATGAGTGAGTACATACCATGTTTGTCCTTTTGAGTCTGGGTTACCTCACTCAGGATGATTTTTTCTAGATCCATCCATTTGCCTGCAAACCTCATGATGTCATTGTTTCTCTCTGCTGAGTAGTACTCCATTGTGTATATATACCATATTTTCTTTATCCATTCTTCAGTTGAAGGGCATCTAGGTTGTTTCCAGGTTCTGGCTATTACAAACAATGCTGATATGAACTTAGCTGAGCAAATGCCCTTGTGGTATGATTGAGCATTCCTTGGGTATATGCCCAAGAGTGCTATAGCTGGGTCTTGGGGGAGATGGATTCCCAATTTTCTAATGAAGTGCCATATTGATTTCCAAAGTGGCTGAACAAGCTTGCATTCCCACCAGCAGTGGAGGAGAGTTCCCCTTGCTCCACATCCTCTCCAGCATAAGCTGTCTTCTGTGTTTTTGACCTTAGCCATTCTGACAGGTGTAAAAGGGTATCTCAGAGTAGTTTTTATTTGCATTTCCAGATAATTAGGGATGTTGAGCAATTTCTTAAATGTCTTTCAGCCATTTGAACTTCCTCTGTGGAGAATTCTCTGTTTAGTTCTATAGCCCATTCCTTAGTTGGACTGTTGGGCATTTTGATGTCTAATTTCTTGAGTTCTTTATATATTCTGAATATCAGCCGTCTGTCAGATTTGGGGTTGGTGGGACTGTAAGAGTGTGAATTGTTGAGATCAAGACTGGAAAAAGAACAGGGACAAACAGCCAAACAAATGGAAGAACATGAATTATGAGCCAGGGGCTGTGGAGCCCCCAGGTGGATCAGGCCCTCTGGATAAGTGAGACAATTGAATAGCTTGAACTGTTTGGGATGCATCCAGGCTGTGGGACCAGGACCTGTCCTTAGTACATGAACTGGCTGTTTGGAACCTCAGGCTTACACAGGGACACTTTGCTCAGCCTGGAAGGAGAGGACTGGACCTGCCTATACTGAGTCTACCAGGTTTAAATGAATCCCCAGGGGAGTCTTGGTCCTGGAGGAGATGGAGATGGAGGGGAGAGGCTGAGGGAGAAGGTGGGGCAGGGGCGGGAGGGGGGAGGACAGGGGAACCCATGGCTGATGTGTAAAATTAAAACACAAATATAATAATAAAAAAGGAGAAAAAAATAAATATAAAAATAATCTGAAAATAAATAATAATCAAACAAACAAAGAAACAAATAAATAAATAAATAGAAAGACAGAAGGAAAAGAGCCCAAGAGCCATGAGAAAGCACTAGAAAGAGAGACCTACTCATTGGCACATTCAAGAATCCCATTAAGAAGACTAAACTGGAAGCCAAGTATTTGTAGGGTAAAAAGAGGGAAGAAAAAATATGAAATGATATAAAAATAAACAATAATAATTTTTTTTGAAAAAGGAAAAGCACTGATATGACATTTTGAGACACAGAATTTCTAAAAGTGTCCTTGAATTTGTTTTTCATTCACTAATCAAAGCTAGGCATGGGACCTACACAAAAATTATTTTGTTTCCCCAATGTAGATGGATTGCTAAATGGTCTTATTAATAAAAATCCCAGGAGCTAGGTATTGGTGTGAATTCTGAAAGACCAGACAAACAGAACAAGCCACAGCTAACCTCATTTTCCCAGCTTCTTAGCTGATCCTGTTTCTTCAGACTGGAAACTTCTGAGTCCTCATCCAAATGGATCTCAGCTGAAATGCTGCTGAAAGCCTAAAAACTTAAAAGTCTCTAGTTCCTGGTCCTCATGCCTAGTATAACTTTCTGCTTCCTGCCATCACTTCCTGGGATTAAAGTTGTGTGTCACCATGCCTGCCTGTTTCCAGTGTTGCCTTGAACTCACAGAGATCCTTATGTATCTCTGCCTCCCAAGTGATAGGATTAAAGGTATATGTGCCACCATTATCTGGCTCCCATGTCTATCTAGCGGCTATTCTGTTCTCTGACCCCAGATAAATTTATTAGGGTACATAATATATTGGAGGACACAATATCACCACACCCCAATGGAAGTCCCTAGGATGAAACTAAACTTTTATTTTAAGTGGTTATCAATAATTGATTGATTCTGATTTAGGTGTGGAGGCATGTGTCCATTTCTCCTTTCAGCTATAGCACCCCATCTGTTACAGACCCATGTAGGCCCTCTTTATGATGCCTCAGTCTCATTGAGTTTGTATGTGCATTGGTCCTATTGTGTTTAGAAAGCTTTGTTTCTTTGGTGTCCTTCATAACCTTCATAATACTCTTTCTGCCTCCTCTTTCACAGGTTTCCTTGAGACCTAAGGGCTCGAATTTGTTGGCAACATCCAACTGAGGGCTGAGTGTTCCAAAGTCTGTCACTCTGTAAATTGTCTGGGTGAGGCTATCTATATTTGCTTCCGGAGGAAGCTTCTCTGATGATGGCTGAGCAAGATATTGATCTATGGGTATAGCAGAATGTCAATATGAGTCATTTTATTGCTATATTCTATTTAATAGAACAGAGTATTTTGTTTTACTCTAAGACTCATGGCTTTCTTATCTGAGGTTCTTAGTTAAATAATCAGTATGAGTTTCATCTTAAATAAGTCAGATACTAGTTGGTTACTCCCACAAGTTTTGTGCCACCATTGCACTAGTACATCTTGCAGGCAGGACACCATTATCATTCAGATGATCTATCACTAGGTTGCAGTTTATGTTTATTTTATTTTTTTATAGAGTCTAGTCAGACTTTCTTTGGACTACCAGCCACCAAATAATGGCACAGAGACTTCTTGATAAGAACGACAACTTGGCCTTGGCTTAGGCTTGTTCCCAATTTGCACTTAAAACTTAAATTGACCCATTAATATTAATCTACACTCTTCCACATGGCTTGTTATCTCTGCTCAGTAACATGCATTTTACTTGCTCCATGTCTATAAATTCCTACCTCTCAGATTCTCCCCCCAAGTTCCTATCTCTACCCAGAAGTCCTGCCTATGCTCTCCTGCCAACCTATTGGCTGTTCAGCTCTTTATTAAACTCATCAGAAGGTTCCTTGGCAGAGACATACCTTTTCAGTATACAAAAAGATTATACATCAACATTCCCCCTTTTGTCTAAATAAAAAAGAAAGGTTTTAACTCTAACACAGTAAAACTATATATGAGAAGAAAAATTATCAGGTAAGAATTACATGTACAATCTCCAGTCCATTTGTATTTTGCAAATTCTGAGAAAGTATTTTATTGTCTGTCCTATTTTGGTAAGTCCAAAGTTTTATACCTAAAACACTTTTTGTCATAACTGGTATTACCAGCCTTAAAATATCCTTTTAGACCTTAAAACATATTTTAGATAAACAACTTAAGCTTTTATGTCTCTCAACCTTTAAAAACTTTGCATCTCTTTTGTGAGTTTATTTTTTTTTAATTTATTAACAAACAAAATGGTAAAACTATACCTATCTAGTCTTCAATCCCACCTGAGAAAGATAAAATATTACCTGAGAAAATGAGAAGCACAGAGGCAGCAGCTTTCAAAATTGTAGAAATGACAGTGTCTGGACATTCATCCAAGGTTTCTCTGTAACATTGAAGCATTCATCTTTGCTTTACAGGCTTAAATAAACAGACTTTTCTGTGAAGCCGAAATTTTTAGAGAATTGGCATACCTTGTCATGGCAAAGTTTAGCAGTCTCCTTTTGTGTTCTGATGTTCAATTTAAACAGCATAATGTCAACAGTCAAGGCAAGAGTGTTTTCTTGCCAGAGGCTAGTTTTGCCACTTCTAAAGCAAATTCCATATTGTAGATGAAATTCTAAATGGTCTTATTAAATAAGAAACACAGGGTCGAATGCAGAGTTAAATGCCAAAGAGATCAGAGCACAATGAATAGTCTTTAGCTTATTAGTTGCTGCTTTTCTTCCCCTGAGAGAAAGACCTTCTCCTGTGTGATCTGTCTTTTTATTACCTTTCTGTTATACCTTCTCATTGGCTCTAAACCCAACCAGATGATTTCCTTGTCACAGCCTGTCTATACAGACCTCTAAGTCTCTATGATTCATACTGGATTCAAAGACTAGGGTCACAGCTTGGCTGTGTTCTTGACTACAAAGAGACTCTGCCTGCCATGTGATCAGATTAAGGGTGTGTGCCACCACAACCAGACTTCTGCTAAATGGCTTGCTTTTATCTCTGATCTTCACACAACTTTATTTATTAACATACAAATAAAATCACATTTCAGCACAAATAAAATATCACCAAACCATATGGTGGTTGTTTGGTGCCCATCATCCTTTTTTCAAGTAGGTTGTTGCTGCCAGGAGCAGACATATCTCAATGTCCTGAAAAGCCTTATGTTATTAAAATATCCAAAATTCTGAATTCTATAGCTCTCTGAGATATTTGAAGACCACCTATTTATCTAAAATTATATCTCTTACCTTGAAAACATAACCAACATAAGTACAAGTTTGATTGTTGTAGGTGACCAACTACTAACCTGCATTTCTTAATTTTCCTAAATAGTTTGTGATAAAAAATTCAAGGACTAGAACTTTATATTACATTTTTAAATGACCTGCATAGGTACATTATCTTAAACAAGAGTAGAAACATATATACAAGATGTTACAACAAAAATAACCTTGAATTTGTATCACTATACAAAAATCCATATCAATGTAAAGTATTTGAAACTAGTAGTTGCTTTTTAATTTAAAAAGCAGATTCAATAATCCATCCTTTTATCCTATCATTTCTATATCCTCTTTTGCTTTCCTTTTATTCCCCATCCCCATTTTTTTAAACACTAGATGGAAGAGAAAGAAGAATAGAGGAAATATAAAGAAAGAAGGTAATAAATTCCTCAATCTATCCTCCTTTATTCTCCCTGTCTATGGGAGAATATGTCTATCCTCCCTGACTATGACCCATAATAACTTGCAACTAACCCACTGTCTAAGTTGGTGTTTCTATTGCTGCAACAAAATACTATGAGTAAATGGGAAGTTGGGGAGGAAAGGGTTTATTTGGTTTACACTTCAACATTGCTGTTCATTATTGAAGGAAGTCAGGACAGGAACTCAAGCATGGCTGGAACCTAGAAGGAGGAGCTGATACAGAGGCAATGGGGGGTTTAATGCCTATGGGCTTGCTTCCCATGGCTTGCTCAGTACACCTTCTGTTATAACTCAGAATCAACAGCCCAGGGATGGCAGCACCCACCATTAGCTGGGCACTCCCAAATTTATCATTAAATTAGAAAATGTCTTACAGTTGGATTTCAAAGAGACATTTCCTCAGCTGAGGCTCCTTCCTCTGATGATTCTAACTTGTGCCAAGTTGACACAAAACACCCCCAGAGCAACCCCTAAACAATGACAAATATCCATAATCCACCAAACAACTAAAACCACCTTCCCCACCTCTTGAGAATGTGGACATCATGTTCTTAAAATTACTTCCTGTTCTCTATGGGTGAAGATATGTTTATTAGGAGAGCCTGAAAAATTTGGGATAATGATCAATTCCTGGGAGAGCTAGCTATATCATTAGTTGTCCAGAGTCTGTATGAATGGAAAGTGCAAGGCTTAACTGATGCCCTGGCTAGAGTAATCTATGAGGCTGGAAAAAAATTAGCTAGCAGGTTTGAAGTTGTTTTGGATGCAGATTATTGAGAGAACTACAATGGAGGCATTCTGAGAGGTTGGATCACCTTGGCTACTTGTTTTGTCTGCATTGGTATCTTGTCATTTTTTTGCCTGAAAACACAGTAACTTTTAAAGGCAACATACACATCTGCATTAACATAAGTATAGAATGCACACTGTGTACATGTCATATAAAGATGATCTTTCTGTTCTGTGTTTGAGCAAGTAAACGGCATCTGTCTACTATATAAGTCCATTTGGATTGCAATATAAATCTTCATCCATATCATATTAAAGGATGACATGTAATAATCATGAGGACTCTGTATTCAACAAAACTTGTTAAGTTTCATCTAGTCTCAGAGGTGATCCCATGAAGAGGGATAAGCATATACATCAATTGTCTTGTAGTTTTTCTTAGTTTCTTCATTTATTTCTGCAGCCAAGATTTTCAGGAGGTCTCCCAAGTCAAGTCTGATCATTTTGAAAGAACCCTAACTTTTCATTTCCTGTGAAAACAAAGGCATAACACCCCCCCCTCAACACAACACATTTCCTGACTTCCATTCTGAAGTTAAGATATCCTTAAAATACATAGAATATTCTAATTCAGCAGTGTTTTTTACAATCCAGTGTCTCACAGTAGCTATTGTTTTTTATTCATTAGCATTTTAAAAATTTAAAATTAATAAAAAAATTACACAGGGTCCAAACTTGCTGTTATATTTACCATCCTTATGTGGTTTGTTCTTTTTATATTATTTCCTGTTTCTTTAAATACTTCACTTTATTATATTTAAACTATTTATTTTTTCTATGACTGTCTCTACCAATTTTACTTTCTTCTGCACATATGCACATTTTCAAGCTTGCTGTACCTATTCAGAGGTTTTCCTGGTCTACACCTGGCTTTTTGCATGGCTCTCTGATCAAGTGAGGCAGGCCTTAAAGAACCAGGCTACCTGCCATGATGGACTCAACAGGAAGGGTCAGGCACATCCAGAAAGCATAAACTGTGGTGTAAAATTGTTTAGCAAAAATGTGGGAAATGCTTCTATGCATGTGCAGGCTCCTTTTTTATAGAGAGCAAAAAGACTTGTGCACACATTAAAACACTGGAGAAGCCAGGAGAGTTAAACACACAGCTTACCTCTCAATGGAATGAAGTGCTTATCTGCTCCTCCTGGAATGCCAGGAATGATGTAGTTTTACAACTTGGTGATTCTTTGCTCTCTGATGAGACAGGCTTTAGCAGGCCTCCCAGAATTTAAGTTTTTACTTATCCCAGACCTTTTCCCCTAATCTTGAGCACTGCTTTTAGACCATAAAACCCACTCTTATGAGTGATGTCACTTGTGCTTTACAACAGCCTAAGTGACGTCTATGTTATCTTAGGGCCAGGCCAGTCCTGACAACCACAGGCATTATCATTATTTCAGTTAAGCTCCCTAGACCCTAAATCTCAGGCCCTATCTCTGAGTCAACAGTACACATTTTTGTGAAAAAAGTCAGATATACTTTGGAAGGAATCTCAATGTAAACATGTCTTAAATTGTTGTGGACTTGGGACTGAGTTAATTGTTATCTGAATACTTTTTTCAAAAATTGAGCTGTGCTTAAATATGACTAAAGTTAAATGATCTGGTCCAGACTCTTGAAGTCCTGGTCCAGTACCAATATAATAAAATTGAGCTGAGCTGAGTTTCATTCTATTTTCCTTGTGTATTTTTTCCCTGTCTGCTGTAAAGCTTTCAGGGGAATTACTATAGCTGGAACTGCAATATGGGACACAGGACCCTTGGAAAAGAAGAGAAGTTTTCTTTAAAAATAAATAAGCATTATAGGAAACTCAGTCCTCTAAACTAAAAGTTCATGACTGTAAGTGAGAGAGTGAAAATTAACATGGGTTCTTCTCAGTCCTTTGAGACAAACTATTTTGTACAATTTTGAGATATTTGTTAAGATCTAAAGGAACAAAAATATTCGGATCAACATCTACAACTTTAAATACATAGGCCATGAAAAGGGAGAAAAAGTCCGTGTTAATTATTTTACAATCTAGAGTACAGTAATGTATTGCTTGGAACTATTCAAGAGAAGAAAAAGCAATAAAAAAAAAGGAGAGAGAGAGAATAAAATAGTTTTCTGCCACACATCTTGGCAGGTCTTGGCAGTGTGGGACAAAGGACACTTGAGCCTAAGTCTTCCCAGTAGTCAGAGAGCCATATTGGCTCTTACCCTCATGAGAGATCTGGCTGGAACTCAAAGCTCTCCAGCCTGTGGCTTTTAGGGCTTCCAGGGTCTGGTGGAGTAGAGGGAGTTCCAAAGAATGATTCTTGGAACTCCAACACTGCAACATGAGATAGCTTGGCTGCCACAGAACTTATTTTTTGTTTCCTTGATTTTAGTTTAAATATTTTTTTTCCTTCATAGTGGGAATAACTTACTATCAATGGCCTGTCTCTTCATGGGAGAAAAAAAATAAGACAAGCCCAATTTAGAGAGAGAATTGCAATCAGGCCATAAAGCACTAGGTTAATGTTTAAATTTCTGGAGGTATTAGCCATATATTATATGGAGGATGTTATCTTCCACTAATCATCCAATTATTGCTTAAATAAATGCTCAATTTTCATGGTAAGAGCAAAACATAAAATTTTAGGATCATATCATTAGGAACGGTCTTATTTGTTTATCACTGCTAGAGACTTGTCACTGTTCTTTAAGTTGTTTTCTGAAAGGTCTTAGTTAAATTTTACAACAAATGTAACACCTAAAACAGAACAGGCTATTAATTTATTAAATAATACCATTGCTAAAGCAGTGACATAAAATAACTCCTTTCCGATAAAGTAGAAAGTATTGTGTCACTAGATAAAATGCAGGCTGAGTTTTTGTTTCACACTGAAAATATTTTACAGATGACATTATCATGTTACTACAATTCAATAGACACTTATCCCAAAATTTCCCTCTTAATATTTTTAAAGATGCCCCAAGAATATTGCCTAAAATTACATGAAAAAATCCTATAGTTTTAGAATTTTTAAATTTAAAAGATATTGTTTTTGGTGACTATATAGATGACTTTTTAAGAGGACAAGAAATGTGTATGCTATATATAAATTCCACATGTTCCTTGAAGACTGTGTCCATCTCAGGTGATATAGCACAAAAGTCTAAGCTTGCTATGACCTATCAGCTTTATTTAGATGTTTCTCAGCTATTAAATATTTTAACTGACTTTCCTCATTATTTAAATTTGAATGATAGTTTATAGGATAGACTAAAAAGAATCAGAGTGTTATAGTCATAATGGATAGCTTTGGATCCCAGGTTTGCACATCCTCAACCAAAATGGATATCCTGAAAGAAGATTAATGCTCATTAATAACTGACCTTATGTATAAATAAGCACATAGATGATAGAAGTATTTTTCTGTTCTATATACTCTTTATCTACAGATATACAAATTCATTGGCTATGGTTAAACAATCTGTAAATCTGCAACAAAAATTTAGCATAAAACCTGTAACAAAAGGCTCATAGTCAAATCTATACTAAAGTAATTGTAATTTACTATAGCATATATGATTCTGCTTTTGTTTAAAAAATTAGGTCTGCTACAACATTGCATATAAAATAGATAATTTTCAATAGCAGCCACATGGTTTGTCTTCATCTTAGCTGATGCTTCATCAGGAAAAAAAAAGACCATGTGCATGGTAGCCATTTTTACTAAGGTTAAAAAACACATGCAATGTAATTTTAACCTCTATCTTAATATGACCTCATGGTATAACCAACTAAGACAATGCTTTTAAAATGTAGTCTTACTAAACCTTCAGTTTATTATTATATCTTCCTTTTAGACTAAAGGGAAAATTACAAGTCTCCAAGATATTTTGGATTAAAATGGATTTTTGTATGATAAATTCCTAAGTTTAAAAAGGTATACTCAGGTTGACAAAAATTAACTGTGTGATGTATGTCTAAAATAGTAAAATCCTAATGTTATAAAAACTACTAACTTGTTTTAAACAGATAATTAAGACATACAAATTAACAGTCACTTTATAAATAATCATTTTTTATTGTGCTCAAAACAAGTTTGTAGTCATGCTAAGTAAAAGACATGATTAATATAAAGAGGCAATCTTTAACCTTCTATATATGTTTTCAAGGTCAAGCCTAAAGCAAGTAACTAAAAACAAAGTTTGCTTAAAGTAAGGTATAAATATATGGTTAAAGTACACATCCATTCAATAGTGTCCAAGCAACATTAGTAAAATAAGAAATTTTACCATGTTTTTTAATTTTTGTATTAAGAAAATTTTTTCACTCATTTTACATACCAATCAAAGATTCCCCCTTTTCCCTCCTCCTGCACCCTCAGCCTCCCACCTAACACCTCCACTACTCCCCACAATAAGGCAAGTCCTTCCATGAGAAGGCAGATCCAGTAGAGGCAAGTCCAAACCCTCCCCCCTTCTTCAAAGCTTCCAGAGATGTCCCATAATAGGTATTGGTTTCCAAAAAGCCCCATCAAGTATCAAGGATGAATTCTGATTCTACCACCAGGGGGAGCCCCAAGCAAATTTAGCTACACAATTGTCCCTCCATGCAGAAGGCCTACTCCAATCCCCTACAACCTTCACAGCCATTGATCCACCTTACGTAAGTTCCCACTGGTTTGGTTTGGTCATCTCTGCATGTTTCTGCATCATCATCTTGATGCACTTGCTCATAGAATCCCTCCTCTCTCTCCTACTGGACTCCTGGAACTCTGCCTGGTGTTTTGCTGTGGATCTCTGCATCTGCTCCAATCAGTCATTGGAGAAAAGTTGTGATGACAGTTAAGGTATTGACCGATCTGATCAGTGAGGCAAGCCATTTCAGATCAGGCACCCTCTCCACTATTTCTAGTAGTCCAAGCTGGGGTCATACTTGGGGATTCCTGGCAACTTTCCTAGCACTGGGTTTCTCTCTATCCTCATGATATCTCCCCTCATCCTGGCATCTTTCTTATTGCTTTCCCACTCCATCCCTATTCCAGCTCAACCAACCCCATTCCCTTATGTTCTCATCCACCATCCCCTATCCTCCATTGCCTACCCTCTCCCCCAGTTTGCTCATGAAGACCTCATCTATTTTCCCTTCCCATGGCGATCCATGCATCTTTCTTTGGATCTTCCTCGTTAGCTAGCTTCTCTGGAGTTGTGAGTTGTTGTCTGGTTATCCTTTGCTTTACTTTAGTATCCACTTACAAGTGGATGCATACCATGTTTGTCCTTCTGATTCTGGGTTAACTCACTCAGGATGATATTTTCTAGTTCCATCCATTTGCCTACAAATTTCATGATGTCATCGTTTTCTCTGTTGGCAGTACATCATTGTGTATTTGTACCCCATGATCTTAATCCATTCTTTAGTTGAGAAGCATCTAGGTTTTCAGGTACTGTCTCTTATGAATAATGCTGCTATGAACATATTTGAGCATGTGTCTCCGTGGTATGATTGAGCATTTCTTGAGTATATGCCCAAGAATAGTATAGTTGGTTCTTGAAAAAGATTGATTCTCAATTTTCTGAGAAACCACCACACTGGTTTCCAAAGTGGCTGCACAAGACGGTACTCCCAGCAACAGTGGAGGAGTGTTCCTCTTGCTCCACATCCTCTCCAACATAAGCTGTCTGTAGTACCTTTGATCTTAGCCATTCTGACATGTGTAAGATGGTATCTCAGAGCCATTTTCATTTGAAACTCCCTGATGACTAAGGATGCTGAGCAATTCCTTAAATGTATTTTGGCCATTTGAAATTTATTCTTTGATAATTCTCTGTTTAGCTCTATAGCCCATTTTTTAAAATTGGATTGTTTCATATTTTGATGTCTAGTTTCTTGAGTTCTTTACACATTTTAGAGATCAGACATCTGTCAGATGTGGGGTTGCTGAAAATCTTTTGCCATTCTGTAGGCTGTCATTTTGTCTTATTATCTGTGTCCTTTGCCTTACAGAAGCTTCTCAGTTTCAGGAGGTCCTATTTATTAATTGTTGCTCCCAGTGTCTGTGGTACTGGTGTTATATTTAGGAAGAACTCTCCTATACCAATGCGTTCAAGGCTACTTCCTAATTTCTCTTCTATCAGATTCAGTGTAATTGGTTTTATATTGAGATTTTTGATCCACTTGGACTTGAGTTTTGTGCATGGTGATAGATATGAATCTATTTTCAATCTTCTACATGTTGAAATCCAGTTATGCCAGCACCATTTGTTGAAGATGTATTGTTTTTTCCCTTGTACAGTTTTGGCTTCTTTGTCAAAAATCAGGTGTTCATAGAAGTGTGGGTTAGTGTTAGGGTCTTCAATTTGATTCCATAGCTCTACATGTCAGTTTTTATGACAATACCAACTGATTTATTACTATAGCTCTAGAGTAGGGAATGATATCAGGGATGGTGATGCCTCCTGAGGTGGCTTTGTTGTACAGGATTCTTTAGTTATCCTCGATTTTCTGTTTTGCCATATGAAATTGAGTATTGTTATTTTCAAGTCTGTGAAGAATTGTTTTGGGATTTTGATGGGGATTGCACTGAATCTGTAGATTGCTTTTGATAAGACTGCATTTTTTCTTATGTTAATCCTACCTATTCATGAGCATGGGAAATCTTTCAATTTTCTGATATCTTCTTCAGATTCTTTCTTTGGGAACTTAAAGTTCTTGTCATACAGGTCTTTCACTTGCTTACTTAGAGTTACCCCAAAGTATTTTATATTGTTCATCACTATTATAAAGGGTGATGTTTCTCTTATTTCTTTCTCAGTCCATTTATTATTTGTATATAGGAAGGCTACTGTTGTTTTTTTTTTTTTTTTTTTTTTTTTTTGAGTTAATGTTGTATCCTCCCACCTTACTGAAGGAGTTTATCAGCTGTAGGAGTTCCCTGGTAGAATTTTTGGGGTCACATATGTATACTATCATATCATCTGCAAATGATGAAAGTTTGACTTTTTCCATTCCAATTTGTATCCCCTTGATCTCCTTTTGTTGTCTTATTGCTCTAGCTAGAACTTCAAGTGTGATACTGAATAAATATGGGGAGAGTAGACAGTCTTATTTCATTCCTGATTTTAATGGAATCACTGTGAGTTTCTCTCCATTTAATTTGATGTTGGCTGTTGGCTTGCTGTAAATAGCCTTTATTATGATTAGGTATATTCTTTTTATTCCTGATCTTTCTAAGACCTTTATCAATGAATGGGTGTGGGATTTTGCCAAAGGCCTTTTCAGCATCCAATTAAATGATCATGTTTTTTTTTTTCTTTCAGTTTGTTTATAGGTTATATTACATTGATAGATGTTCATATGTTTAACCATCCTTGCAACTCTGGAATGAAGCCTACTTGAACATGGTAGACAATTTTTTCATATGTTCTTGAAGTCAGTTTGCCAATATTTTATCGAGTAGCGTATTTTTGCATCAATGTTCATGGGAGAGATTGGTCTGCAATTCTCTTTCTTCATTGCATCTTTGTGTGGCTTGGGAATCAGAGTAACTGTAACTTCATAAAAGGACTTTGGTCATGTTCTTTCTTTTTCTGTTGTGTGGAACAATTTGAAGAGTATTGGTATTAATTCTTCTTTAAAAATCTGGTAAAATTCTGCAATGAAACCATCTGGTCCAGGGCTTTCTTTTAGTTGGGAGACTTTTAAAGACTGTTTCTATTTTCTTTGGGGTTATTTTAATTGTTTATATTGTCTTGATTTAATGTTGATATGTGGTATCTATCCAGAAAATTGTCCCTTTCTTTTAGATTTTCCAGTTTAATGGAGTACAAGTGTTTAAAGTATGATGTGATGATTCTCTGGATTTCCTTGTTGTCAGTTGTTATGTCTCCCTTTTAATTATGATTTTGTTTATTTGAGTGCTCTCTCTCTCTGACTTTTTGGTTAGTCTGGATAAGGGCTTGTCTAGCTTGTTGATGTTCTCAAAGAACCAACTCTTTGTTTCATTTATTCTTTGTATTATTCTCTTTGTTTCTATTTTATTGATTTCAGCTCTCAATTTGATTATTTCCTGGCATCTATTCCTCCTGGGTGAGTTTGCTTCTTTTTGTTCTAGAGCTTTTAGGTTTGCTGGTAAGTCACTAGTGTAAGATTTCTCCAACTTCTTTATGTGGGCATTTGGTACTTTGAATTTTCCTCTTAGGACTGCTTTCATTGTGTCCCATAAGTTTAGGTATGTACTATATTCATTTTCATTGATCTCTAGGAAGTCTGTAATTTCTTTCTTTATTTCTTCCTTCACAAATTAGTGATTCAGTTGAGCATTATTCATTTTCCAGGAGACTGTAGGCTTTCTGTAATTTTTGTTGTTGTTGAAATCTAACTTTAAGCCATGGTAGCCTGATAGAATACAGGAGGTTATTTCATTTTTTTCTTTTTTTTTTATATCTGTTGAGATTTGTTTTGTGCCCGAGTATGTGGTCGATTTGAGAGAAGGTTCCATAGGGTTGTGAGAAGAAGGTGTATTCTTTTTTGTTAAAGTGGAATGTTTTGTGGATATTGACATCATTGATGTCCCTTATTTCTCTGTTAAGTTTCAAGCTGGCAGATCTGTCCAATGGTGAGAGTGGGTATTGAAGTCTCCCATTATTAAGGTTTGGGGTTTGATGTTTGATTTAAGCTTTAGTAATGTTTCTTTTATATATGTGGGTGCCTTTGTATTCGGGGCATAAATGTTCAGAATTGAATCTTCATCTTAGTGGATCTTTCCTGTGATGAGTATGTAATGTCTTTCTTGATCGCTTTTGATTGATTTTAGTTTGAAGTCTATTTTGTTAGATTTTAGGATAGCTACACCAGCTTGATTATTAAGTCCAATTGATTGGAAAGTCTTTTTCCAAACTTTTACTCTGAGGTAGTGTCTGTCTTTGAAGTTGAGGTGTGTTTCTTGTATGCAACAAAAAAGATGATTCCTGTTTTTGTATCCATTCTGTTACCCTGTGTCATTTTATAGGTGAATTAAGTCCATTGATATTAATGGATATTAATGACCAGTGATTGTTAATTCCTATTATCTTTTGGTGGTAGTGTGTGTGTATTTCTCTACTTTTGGATTTATTGCTGTGGAGTTATCTACGGCCTATGTTTTCATTGGTGTATCTGGCTTCCTTAGGTTGTATTTTTCCTTCTAGTGCTTTCTATAGGGCTGGATTTGTGAATAGGTATTGTTTAAATCTGATTTTATATTGGAATGTCTTGTTCACTCCATCTGTGGTGATTGAAAGTTTTGCTAGGTATATTAGCCTAGGCTGGCATCCATGGTCTCTTACTGTCTGCATTACATCTGCCCAGGACCTTCTGACTTTCAAAGTCTCTGTTGAGAAGTCTGGTGTTATACTGATAGGTCTGCCTTTATTAGTCACTTGGCCTTTTTCCTTTGCAGCTCTTAATATTCTTTCTTTATTCTGTACATTTAGTGGTTTAATTATTATGTTGTGAGGGGACTTTTTTGGGGGGTCTAGTCTATTTGATATTCTATAAGCTTCTTGTATCTTCATAGGTATTTTCTTTTTAAGTTGGGAAATTTTTTTCTATTATTTTATTGAATATATTTTCTGTGTCTTTGAGTTGGTATTCTTCAGCTTCTTCTATCACTATTATTCTTGGGATTGGCCTTTTCATGGTGTCCCATATTTCCTGGATATTTTGTGTTATGGCTTTTTTGGCTTTGGTGTTTTCTTTGCCTGATGAATCTATTTCCTCTATTGTATCCTCTACACCAGAGATTCTCTCTTCCATCTCTGTATTCTGTTTGGTATACTTACATCTGTGTTTTCTGTTCATTTACTCAGATTTTCTGTTCCACCATGTCTTCTGTTTGTGTCTTCTTTATTGTTTCTATTTCACTTTTCAGATCTTGAACTGTATCCTTCACATGTTTAATTGCTTTTTTCCTGGTTTACTTGCCTTTCTTTAAGAGAATTATTGATTTCTTTCAACATTTTATTTGTCTTTTCCTCAAGTTCTTTATTAATTTCTTCCAAATTTTGTCTTTTCTTCGATTTCTTTAAGCAAATTTTTCATTTCCTCTTTAAAGGCCTCAAGCATCTTCATGTAGATGTTTTTAAGGTCGTTTTCTTCTGCTTCTTGTACATTGTGATGTTCAGGTATTCCTGTTGTAGAAGGGCTAGGTTTGGGTGATGCCATATTCCTCTTTATGTTGTTGTATGTATTTTTCCCTAGCATCTACCCATGTCTTCTTCCAATACATGCAAGAAGTGCCTAGGTATGAGCCAGTTAGTATTAATCAAATCTGTGCTTGCTGTGTCTGTGTCTCAGGGGGTACATCTGGGTCCAATCTTAGCTCTTGATCTAAGTGGAGCTGGACAATTCTGCATCTCAGGGAGCTGCTTTTGGTCCAACCCAAGATATTTGATTCTGTGACTATGGGAGCCTATTTTTATCTCATCAGGGGTCTTGGTCTCAGGAAGCCTTTCTTGGTCCAATGAGAGCTGGCAGATTCTGTGCCTCAGTAACTTACTTGGGTCACAGGCAGATGAGTACTCTGGTAGGGTGTGGGTCTTGTAGATTGCAGAGTCCAATGTGGGGTTTTGGTGGGAGAGCCTGCCGGCAGGACTTTTCCCTGCTGGCTGGCAACTGGAGGAGAGTTGGATAGGGTTTTCCAGGGACTGGCTGTGTCCCTTGTCTTTTAATTTTAAACTTCATTTTTAAATTTATAATCTAGTAAAACACTAAAAAACTCAAAATCAACAACAGTGTGAACAGGCTTAGTTTGAATTCAGAAAGAAAAGTAGTAATTTAACATAAAAAATGTTTTTAAGTTTTTTTCCTCTTTTTAAATTTATTATATTTGTGTTTTAATTTTACACATCAGCCATGGGTTCCCATATCCTCCACCATCCTGCCCCCCATCCCCACCTTCTCCCCAGCCCCTCCCCTCCATTCTCATCTCCTCCAGGGCCAAGACTCCCCTGGGAATTCATTTAAACCTGGTGGATTCAGTACAGGCAGGTCTAGTCCCCTCCTTCCAGGCTGAGCAAAGTGTCCCTGTGTAAGCCCAAGGTTCCAAAAAGCCAGCTCATGCACTAAGGACAGGGCCAGTTCCCACTGCCTGGTTGCCTCCCAAACAGTTCAAGCTATTCAATTGTCTCACTTATCTAGAGGGCCTGCTCCACCTGGGGGCTCAAAAGTCTTTGGTTCATAATTCATGTACTTCCTTTTGTTTGGCTATTTGTCCCTGTGCTTTTCCAATCTTGGGTTCAACAATTCACACTCTTACGGTCCCTCCTCTTTCTCGACAGTTGGACACCTGAAGCTCCACCTGGGGCCTGGCTGAGGATCTCTGCATCCACTTCCATCAGTTATTGGATTAGAGTTCCAAGACGACTGTTAGGGTGTTTAGTCATCTGATCATCAGACTAGGTCAGATCATGCTTTCTCTCGACCATTGCCAGCAATATACAGAGGATGTATCATTGTGGATTTCTGGAGACTTCTCCAGCACTCTGCCTATTCCTGTTCTCATGTGGTCATCATTTATCATGGTCTGTTATTTCTTGTTCTCCCTGTCTGTTCTTGATCCAACTGGGATGTCCTACTCCCCTAAGCTTTCTTTCCCTCAAATCTTGCCCTTCATTACTCCCACTGTCGTCCAGGTTGTTCATGTAGGTCTCATCCATTTCTCTGTCATTGGGTGATCCCTGTGTCTTTCCTAGGGTCCCGTTTTCTAGGTAGCCTCCCTGGAGTTGTGTAGCAGTCTAGTCATCTTTGTTTTACATCTAGTATCCTCCTATGAGTGAGTACATACCATGTTCATCATTCTGAGTCTGGGTTACCTCACTCAGGATGATTTTTCTAGATCCATCCATTTGCCTGCAAACCTCATGATGTCATTATTTTTCTCTGCTGAGTAGTACTCCATTGTGTATATGTACCATATTTTCTTTATCCATTCTTCAGTTGAAGGGCATCTAGGTTGTTTCCAGGTTCTGGCTATTTTTTGTTTGTTTGGGTTTTTTGTTTTGTTTTGTTTTGTTTTGTTTTTTGAGACAAGTTTTCTCTGTGTAATAGCTCTGAATGTCCTAGAACTTGCATTGTAGACTAGGCTGGCATCAAACTCAAAATAGATCCATGTACTTCTTCCTCCATGAGTGCTAGACTTAAAGGTGTGTGCCACTACTACTTGTCTCAATTTTTTGTTTTTATTTTTCTTCTAAATAGTTTGATGGCCAAAATATACAAATATAATTACATACTTCTCAAATTTCTTTGCAATCCAAAGGAAATTAAACCAAAAATATAATCAATAAAAATAAATTATTTTGAATTTCTTTTTACCTAACGTCATTTTAGTACAGCCTGAAAAATATGATACATTACACTGTCTACAAAATGTAGTTAAAACTAAAGCACTTTAACAAATTCTTCCTCCATGAAACTGTTATGCCTTGATATTATTCACACATTTGTTTTCATTTACAATACAACCTGAATCTAAATTTTCTTGCTTGCATAAAAAAAGCACCATTGTTTCTCCTTCAGAATTTTCTGTGATTACTTTTCAGGTACTTGTAAATATCCTGTCACCTAATAAAAGTGTTTTAAGCTCAAAACTAAAATTACACTAAATTTTAAAGATCTCAAATCTTGTATCTATACATTTAAATCTTTAAAAAAAGTAATGACTACTGTTATTTCAATACATGTTCTTTTTTAATTTCATGCTTATTCTTGGTCTAATAAATAATCAGACACTTACAAGAAAATTAATTTTAAAAACCTCAAAACCGCTAGCTTTTATTAAAGACATTTTATACAATATAAAGACATTATTTTATTCTAAGCTTCTAGTACATAATTAGTAATGAATGGACATCAACTTGATTTCTGAAACTATGCTGTCTGTGTCTTGGAATTCTCTGCCATAATACATCTCCCTAAGTATCAATTACAAAACACAGCCACAGGCATAGCATGAGGCCCTAGAGACTCCAGAAAATGTTATTGTATCTTATCTAGAAGTTGACTTTGTCAAATAACTCAATATATGTCCTTCCTAGGACTTTCACTTGAACTGAATGCTCATAATTTTTTTGCTTAAACTACCAAATAATTTAATAAATTTTAATATCAATCATGTTAATAAAATTTCTTACTATATGCACAGAGTAAAGTTGTTATAAAACACCATCAAATACTTTTTTAACATAATTTTTAAAAATTAAAAGAGGGGGTAAGTGGCTACACCCACTTATATCACTATGTGTTATACTACATTTTGTTATGTTAACTTTATTTTAATTTTAATTTAAAGAATAATGCTTTTTTCCCCTGCTACCCTTAAGCATTTTTGCCCTAAAGAAATCACAGCCTAAAGTAAATGATAAATAAAAAGAAAGAGCCCAATGTTATGTTAACACTGAGGAAAGGTTATGTTTATGTCTTTACAGAAAAATGAAGGCAATCTCAGATGGCTCCTGATCTGAAGCATCCAACTAGGACATCTAGAGACCACTGAACAAATGAAACATATGAAGGCAGATGGCAAACCCATCAAAAGGAGATACCCCAAGAGAAAGAGTGAACTGATGATTTGGGAAACATCAAAAATCTAACTCATCAAGATGGGGCTTTGGGGTAACAAAGACACTATGTTACTTAGCTAAAATGTGATCTTGTTATGTTTACTGACTATATTGCATGTTCATTCTCAAGACAGAATCCAAATGCCTATTGTCAGGGGAGATAAAAGTCACACCTGTGATAGGAGACAGTATAATATTGTTTTTATCCTATAGGACTACTTGTCTGGATAAAAGATGGCATAAAAATATTTAGTCACATGAATGGGGGACTGTTGAGGGTATTTATTTTCACCAATGGCTTTGGTGATACAAACCCTAGGGTATGTTTTCTGTCTATGTCTGTGACTCCTCAAGAGGACGTCAAATGATGCACTCTCTTGGGTAGTGAAGACCCGGTCAGGTGGCATGAAGCAGCATGTGTTCAATCCCAAGCTTTCCAAGGACTCTTCAACTGGATTTACCATATCCTATATTCATGATTGTATTTCTTCATTTCATATCTTAATAAATCCATGATACCCTTTAACCAGACTCTCATGGATTTTGTGTAAAAGTTATGCCCAATGTGGGTCAGATCCCAGAGGCCCCTGCTAGGGCTACTCACATGGCTTCTACCTGCAGCCTCCATGAATGATGGTGCATTTCCCATACCAGCAATCAGCCACCAGTCAACGTTAAAAACAGCATTCACTGTCGTGACCTCCTTGACCAGCAAGGAAGACGGAACACCGAGCTCTTCTTTCTGCAGTTTATTCAGGAACCTTGAACAATCTGGGTAGCCAACCCTAAACCGCCACATGGGCATCGCAGACAGGTCCAGGTATATGGAAGCAAGCCAGATCCTAAAGCCAAGCCGAATATGGAATTGTTTACCACTGAGAGTGCTCACCATCGGGAAGGCAGAAGCCAGTGCCATCTCTAGGGTACGTGGGCACGCAGCTCTCTACAATTCACCACCAGCAGTGGCCTGCTCCAGAAGCTCACTTACTCCATGCATTGAATGGTGGGTCCTATCCAGAAATAGCCATGGGTCTACTGCTTTTAGCACCCAGCATAGCCTTGCTCTAAGCATACTCTCAGTCTAACACAGGGCTAGCTTAGCTGCTCCTGCATTTTGTGGCCCATGCACGGGACTCAGAACCTGCACACACCTGTGAGCTGATCGGTTTTTACTCCTGCCTTGGACTGCCTCACAGCCCCTGGGCAAGCCTGTGGGCCAACCTCCTGCCAGCGCACAAGTACCCAGTCCATACACACCTGAGAGTATATCTTGGCTCCTCTCTGGGTCCAGGCTGTTGTTCATGCCCAAACCACAAACCACACACACTGCTCTGAGCTGCTTTCAGGCCTCCAAATCCAGGCAGCCAGCTCATGCCAGGCTGGTGTTCCAGCCTGTGCTCCATGACCAACAGCCACCTAGATTTCATTTTATCCATCAGTACTACTTTGCCATTCTCAGAAATTATCTGTATGGCATACAAATAACCTCTAAAAGTGGTGTTCTATCTGACAGTGAATCACGAGACTGTGATCCATTACAACAATGGGATACACAGATTAACAATCCTCCAGTCTCAGAAACAGACCATAAACCAATTCATGTTTCTAAGAGCAATATAATAATACACTATGAAAAACAGTCACCAAACATTCAGGCTGTACCAAAACAGGGCACAACAGCTGTTTGTACTCTGAGATGTACCAACAGCCCTACCCTTAAAATGGTTAACTGACAAACAAATCAGTGTTGGGCAGTGGCCTATGACATCAGAGAAACTATAGGTCTAAAACAATGATTTAGGAGCATCAAAATGCTCAACACATTGAATAATCAACCAACCCTTGAAATTCTCCTGCATTTGTTATTAAAAATGAATCTGGAAAATGGAGAATGCTGACAGATCTGAGAGCCATAAATAAAGTGATTCAGCTGATGGACTCTCAACAGCATGGAATGCATTTGCCTTCTCTGTTACCTAAAGAGTAGCCTAGTACAGTTATTGACTTAAACGACTTTTTCATCACTATACCTCTATTTTAAAAGAATAGGGAAAGTTTGCCTTCATGGTACCTACTTGTAATAGTTTTCAGCCTGTTAAGAGCTATTAATAAAAGGTTTTCCCACAGAGAATGTTAAATTGCCCCACCCTCTGCCAATATTTTATGCAAAAGCCACTGGAAATAATTAGTGTACAGTTTCCACAATATATATTTTACCATTGTATGGACCATATCATATTAGCTGATTCAAAGGTAGACATGTTAGAAAAAATGTTTGAAGTAAAGAAAGTTTTACCTCTCTGGGGATTACAAATTGTTCCTGAAATAATACAAAGAGGAGATTCTATTGATATAATAGAATCTTATATTAAATAGATCTACAAAATATTAGACTCCAAAAGGTACAAATCAGGAGAGAGGGATTGTGAACTCTTAATGACTTTCAAAGACTGTTAGGAGACATTTCAAATTTATTTCCCACTATTGGGATAAGTGCTGATGAACTGAGTAATTTGTTTAGTGCACTGGTTGGGGACAAGGACTTAAATAGTCCAAGAGAATTATCAGATGAAGTTGAGAGAGAATTGTCTTTGTTGGAAAAGAAATTACAGAATGCACATGTGGATCATGTGAATCCAGAGCTTAACTGCTTTCTGTTTGTATTACCCTCTAGGCAAGCCCCGAAAGGGATTTTGATGCAGAGGCAAGATACTATGTTGGGATGGATGTTTCTACCACATAAATAGAGTAATAACTTAAACATACACGTGGAAAAGATTTCTGATTTGATTTTAAAAGTGTTAGCATGTAGGCATTTGTACTGGCCTGCCTTTAGGGTCCTGACAGCTGCAGCCAGAAAGAGCACCTGCTGTGTGCATTTGCTACCCTTATAAAAGGTGGGCTTTGTATAGTGCCTGTCTCTTTTTTATCCTCTTCCTCCACTCTGTATCTTTCTCTTCCTTCACTCTCATCCCCATGCACTGGTCTCTGCCCCCTTCTCTCCCCTCTCCTCAATAAACCTCCTATGTGCGCCTTGTTGTCTGGTATGTCTCCTTTCTTCATTTTAAAAATACAAAAAAAAAAGGAAAATTAAGACTTCATCAACTGACAGGAATGGACCTGGTGCTAATTGAAGTACCTCTAACTAATCAGGAAATTTCCTCTTTATAGGAAGATAATGAATATTGGCAAAGAACTTGCAGAAATTTTTTGGGAGAGATTAACAACAATTATTCAAAAAGTGAGAGAGTTAAATTAATAAAAAGAAACAGTTGAGTCCTTCCTCACATTGTATGGAGAACACAAATTTCTGGAGCCCCTGTATTCTATACTGATGCATATAAATCAGGAAAGGTAGGATATAAATCAGGGAACTTAAGTAAAATTGTTCAAAGCCCTTAAAATTCTGTACAAAAGTCAGAAATTTATACCATTCTTATGGTACACTGGACTTTATGAAACTACTTAATATAGTTACTGACTCCCAATATGCATAAGGAGCTATTTTACATATTGAAAATGCTGAATTTATTCCTGATAAAACAGAATTAACTTTGCTATTTATTCAACTACAGGTATTATCAGGAATAGATATCATCCTATATAAATAACACACATCAGATACCATATGGGTCTGCCAGATCCTCTAGCAAAAGGTAATGATGAAATTGATTGATTATTAATAGGAAGAGAGCTGGAAGCCTCAGAATTTCATTAAAATAAACACCATGTCAATAACAAAGGTTTAAAAAATAATTTCTCCATCACTAGTCAACAAACCGAGGAAATTGTAAATAAGTGTCCTACTTGTTCCTCAATAACCAAGCTCCATCACCAGCAGGAAGTAATCCTAAAGGTATACATAGAAATGAACTTTGGCAAATGGGTGTGTTTCATTTGGTAGAATTTGGAAAATTAAAATTAGTACACCACACAATAGATCCATTTTTAGAAGTTCAATAGGCACATGTTTTGAGTTCTGAAAATGCTGATTCTGTAATTATACACCTACTGGGAGTCATGGCCATAATGGGTGTACCTGTACAAATTAAGACTGACAATGCTCCAGCATATGTCTCCAGTAAAATGAAACAGGTTTTTTGCATATTGTAATATAAAGCACATTTCAGGCATACCACACAATCCCACAGGACAAGCAGCTGTAGAAAGATCTAATCACACTTTAAAAAATGTTTAATAACAGAAGGGGGAATTAAAACCCCTAAAGACAGATTACATAATGCCTTATTAACCTTGAATTTTCGTAATGATAATGAGAAAGGAACAACAGCTGCAGAGAGACATGGGACAGCCTTAAAAAAAAAACAAAACTGAATTAAATCAGCCAGTGTATTTTGAAGATGTATTGACCTTAAAATGGAAAGCAGGACAGATGTTGTGTTGGGGAAGGGGTTTCAATTATTTTCGGAAGGAGAAGAAATGCTATGGATACCATAAAAATTAATAATAATAAAAAAAAAACTTTGATTCTAACAGGAGAAACTCCTTGATGTGGAGAAATGATAGCTCATCTGCCAATGGGGCAAATTTACAAGTTGTAAGGAAAACTCACTAAACAAGGGTCATGGCAGGGTTCTGTTTTTGTCTTTACAGAAAAATAAAAGTATCCATCTTCAAGAAATCAAAAGACCTTGGACATCTAGACCTTTAAAGAAGAAGGGCAAAATCTTACTACCTAAACATCCAGATCTCCTTACTTCCAGAAAAGTTGTAGTCCTGACTCAATTATAATCAAAGCTGGCTTTGGAGATGGACCATGGCTCACTCCTTCTCTAAATCCAAGCATGTTGCTAAAAGAAAAACAAAATTAAAAGTATCTGTGTCACATCAAAAGAGCCACTTGGTGTGGAATATGAGAAAACCAAAAATCTAGGGATTATTGTTGTCAAAATTCTATTTCTCCCCATACTTATTGTTGACTCTTTGTAAACATTTTCTTAGATACAGAGCTATCCTATAATTTAAGCTTTCTATTTTGACATTAATAATGTTTAGGTTTTCAACACTGAACAATAAATTTTCCTAAAACCAATCTCTGAAATCTCCTGAAGGAAGATGGGGCCCCACAACAATGATTCTACCTGGTTCATAATGATGCTATTGAGCCAATAAACATCACTCAGAGGTCAACATTGGGCTACTAACTGTTCAGGACAGTTCCCAGGTGGCTAGCTGAGATGGTCCACCATCTCACACCTCTAGCCAGAACTTCAGATAAGTCTTACCCATTACTCTGAGACTGGCTACAAATGCTACAGTTAGTTCTCATGAGACTTAACCATTGTTTTAGCACTTTTACAGGATCCCACAGAGATACCATTGCCCCCTAAACAGCTTCATCACTACTTAAAATTTTGCTCTCCTTGTATTTGTCTCAATTTTCATATGAGCTATCATTTTTGAGGCCTCTCCTTTAACACTGCCACTAGACCCTTTCTAGTCTCCTAGCTTCTATAGAAGCTCCAAAAATAAATACCATAAATTAAATGTTCAAAGCTAGGGTTTACATATTAAAGAGAACATGCAGTGTTTGTATCTCTAGTTCAGGGTTACTTCATTTAGTACACTTTTTTTTTTTCTTAGAAACACCATTTCACCTGCAAATGTCATTTTGTTTCACAGCTGATTAGAATTCCATGGTGAATATGCTCCATATTTCCATTATGCATTTATATGTTGATAGATATCTGGGCTCATTACATTTCTAGCAACAATTAACATGAATGAATTAGTACCTCTGTAGTAAGGTATAGAATCTTCAGAGTAAATTCCCAGGAGCAGTATACTTTGGTCAAATGGCAGATCTGTGTCTTGTATTTTGAGGAATCTCTTCACTGATTTTCATAGTAGGCGCATATGTATATATAACCAACAGAAAAGTGTGTGTCTTTCCCTTCTTGTCAACCTTGCCAGCATTTGTTGTCATTTCCTTTTTATTTTTAAAAACAGCTATCTGTCTGAGCGGTGGTAGTGCACAACTTTAATCTCAGCACTAGGGAGACAGGGGCAGACAGATCTTTGTGAGTTCAAGGCCAGTCTGGTCTACAGAGTGAGATCCAGGAAAGACACAAAGCTACACAGAGAAACCCTGTCTCAAAAAAAAAAAGAAAGAAAGAAAGAAAGAAAGAAAGAAAGGAAGAAAGAAAGAAAAGAAAAGAAAAGAAAAGAAAAGAAAAGAAAAGAAAAGAAAAGAAAAGAAAAAGAAAGGAAAACAGCTGTCTGTACTGGAGTATTTTAATTTGATTATTTCTGACAGGTATGAATATTTAACTACTTTTAAGTGTTTATTTTCCATTAATATTTCTTGTTTTAAAAAACCACTTTTACTGAGTTCTTGGTTGATGATGTTTAGTTTTTTTGAGGTATTATTATGTTTTGGATATTAATCTTCTACCATAATATACACTTGATAAATATTTTCTTTCATTCTAAGGCTACTTTTCATTTAATAGACAATTACTTGTGTTGTCCAGAAAAAAAAAATTGAAGTCCCATTTGTCAATTCTTGGATATCTTTCCTTAGTTACCAGCATTCTCTGCTGAAAGTTCTTATCTGTGACTATTCCATAAATTTTAATTCTTATAGAGGATGTATTTTCACCAGTATGCATTATTATATTTTGAAAAAATCAGATGGCTGGAGTTTTGTGAGCTGGTATGTATTCTACTGTCTATATAACGGGTTTGTGCAACTGTCATTCTGCATTATAATTTAAAATTATGTTTTATAATGCTTCTAGCAGTATTCTTTTTTCTCCAGATTGTATTAACTCTAACATGAATCTTAAAGAGTCTTATTAATAAAAACAAACCCGAGGCCAGTTATTGGAGTCAATGCTAGAAGATCAGAGAAGCAGAACAAGCCACAGCTTCCTCACCTTGTCAATTCCTCAGCTGATCCTGCTTCCTCAGACTGGAAACTTCTGAGTCCTCATCCAGAATGAATCTCAGCTGAACTGCTACTCAAAAGCCTGAAAGTTTAACCAGGATCTAGTTCCTCAACCTCAGGCCTTGAATAACTTTCTGCTTCCCACCATCAATTCCTGGGATTAAAGGCTCTTGTTACCATGCCTAGTTGTTTCCAGTGTGGCATTGAACTCACAGAAATCCAGAAGGATCTCTGCCCCTAGAATGCTAAGATCAAAGGCGTGTGTGCCGCCATGTTCTGGCTTCTATATATAGTGTCTGTTTGTTCTCTGACACCAGAAAAGTTTATTAGGGTGCACAATATTTTTGGGAACACAATATTACCACAGTTAACTATATGAAGATAATCGTGCCCTTAGTCCATTTATATAGAAGATAATATTTATTGATTTTCATGCATTGAATAATCCCTGTATGTATGGAAGAAAGCTGACATAATCATTTACGATGCTCTGTTGCAAAGTTCTTAAATTTGTAGGTATCATCAATATTTTTCACATCTCTGTTCATCAGGGAGAATGGCCTAAAATTGTCTTTTATTGTGTATTTAATTATGATTTCACAAAAAGAATTTGGAAGCATTCGTTAATTTTCTATTTGTGGAATAATTTGAGAACCATTGTATTTATTTCCTCTTTAAAGGTCTCATAAAATTTTACAGTGAATAACTTCAGTTTTTTTGGGTTGAGATATTTTAATTGATGCTTTTTTGTTTTCAGTTTATATTGTTTATTGATTTGTGATGGTTATAAGCAAACATGTTTCACATCACAGGGAAATTCATATCATGTTTAAATGTCTTTCTATCATCACATTCTCAATTAAATTGATATATTGACTTATATATAGAGAAAGCCTTTCTTGATATTGTACTAAGCTATGTTTTTAAGAATAATGCTCTTTATAAAATTCTTTTTTTTATTTTTTTTCTTTATCATTATGTGTTTTAAATTTTATACACCAGCCATAGGTTCCCCTGTCCTCCCCCCTCCCTCACCCCCACCTTCCCTCCACCCCCTCCCCTCCATTCCAATGTCCTCCAGGATCAAGTCACCCCAGGGATTCATTTAAAACTGGTGGATCCAGTACAGGCAGATCCTGTACCCTCTTTCCGGACTGAGCAAAGTGTCCCAGTGTAAGCCCAAGGTTTCAAACAGCCAGCTCATGCACTAAGGACAGATCCTGGTCCCACAGACTGGGTGCCTCCCAGACAGATCAAGCAATTCAATTGTCTCACTTATCCAGAGGGCCTGATCCAGCTGGGGGCTCCACAATCTTTGGTTCATAATTCATGTGCTTCCATTCATTTGGCTATTTGTCCCTGAGCTTTTTGCAATCTTGGATTCAACAATTCATGCTCTTGAAGACCATCCTCTTCTAGACAGTTGGACACCTGGAGCTCCACCTGGGGCCTGGCTGAGGATCTCTGCATCCACTTCCATCAGTTATTGGATGAGAGTTCCAAGATGACTGGTAGGGTGTTTAGTCAGCTGATCAACAGACTAGTTCAGATCAGGCTTTCTCTCGACCATTGCAAGCAGTCTATAGAGGATATATCATTGTGGATTTCTGGGGACCTCTCCAGCACTCAGCCTATTCCTGTTCTCATGTGGTCTTCATTTATCATGGTCTGTTGTTCCTTGTTCTCCCTTTCTGTTCTTGATCCAGCTGGGATCTCCTGCTCCCCTTAGCTTTCTTTCCCTCAAATCATGCCTTTCATTAATCCCACTGTCGTCCAGGTTGTTCATGTAGATCTCATCCATTTCTCTGTCATTGGGTGATCCTTGGGTCTTTCCTAGGGTCCCGTTTTCTAGGTAGCCTCCCTGGAGTTGTGTAGCAGTCTAGCCATCTTTGTTTTACTTCTAGTATCCTCCTATGAGTGAGTACATACCATGGTTGTCCTTCTGAGTCTGCGTTACCTCACTCAGGATGAATTTTTTCTAGATCTTTCCATTTGCTTGCAAACCTCATGATGTCATTGTTTTTCTCTGCTGAGTAGTACTCCATTGTGTATATATACCATATTTTCTTTATCCATTCTTCAGTTGAAGGGCATCTAGGCTGTTTCCAGATTCTGGCTATTACAAACAAAGCTGATACGAACATAGCTGAGCAAATGCCCTTGTGGTATGATTGAGCATTCCTTGGGTATATGCCCAAGAGTGCAATAGCTGGGTCTTGGGGGAGATGGATTCCCAATTTTCTAAGGAAGCACCACATTGATTTACAAAGTGGCTGTACAAGCTTGCATTCCCACCAGCAGTGGAGGAGAGTTCCCCTTGCTCCACATCCTCTCCAGCATAAGCTGTCTTCTGTGCTTTTGATCTTAGCCATTCTGACAGGTGTAAGGTGGTATCTATGTGTCATTTTGATTTGCATTTCCCAGATAATTAGGGATGTTGAGAAATTCCTTCAATGTCTTTCAGCCATTTGAATTTCCTCTGTGGAGAATTCTCTGTTTAGTTCTATTGCCCATTTCTTAATTGGACTGTTGGGCATTTTGATGTCTAATTTCTTGAGTTCTTTATATATTCTGGATAATGGCCCTCTGTCAGATGTGGGGTTGGTGAAGAACTTTTCCCATTATGTAGGCTGTTGCTTTGTCTTGTTGACTATGTCCTTTGCTCTACAAAAGCTTCTCAGTTTCAAGAGGTCCAATTGATTGATTGTTTCTCTCAGTGTCTGTGCTAATGGTGTTATATTTAGAAAGTGATCTCCAGTGCCAATGCATTCAAGAGTACTTCCTAATTTCTCTACTATCAGGTTCAGAGTAGCTAGATTTATGTTGAGGTCTTTGATCCACTTGGATTTCAGTTTTGTGCATGGTGACAGATATGGATCTTCTACACACTGACATCCAGTTATACCAGCACCATTTGTTGAAAATGCTTTCTTTTTTCCATTGTACATTTTTGACTTCTTTGTCAAAAATTATATGTTCATAGGTGTGCGGTTAATGTCAGGGTCTTCAATTCAATTCCATTGGTCCACATGTCAGTTTTTATGCCAGAACAAAGCTGTTTTTATTACAGTAGCTCTATAGTAGAGCTTGAGGTCGGGGATTGTGATCCCTCCAGAGGTTGTTTTATTGTACAGGATTCTTTTGGCTATCCTGGGTTTCCTGTTTTTCCATATGAAGTTGAGTATTGGTCTTTCTAGATCTGTGAAGAATTGTGTTGGTAATTTGATGGGGATTGTGTTGAATCTGTAGATTGCTTTTGGTAACATCGCCATTTTTACTATGTTAATCCTACCTTTCCAGGAGCATGGGAGATCTTTCCATTTTCTGACATCTTCTTCAAATTCTTTTTTCAGGGACTTAAAGTTCTTGTCATATAGGTCCTTCACATGCTTAGTTAGAGTAACCCCAAGGTATTTTATATCATTTGCAGCTATTGTAAAGGGTGATGTATCTCTGATTTCCTTCTCAGCCTGTTTGTCTACTATATATAGAAGGGCTACTGATTTTTTTGAGTTGATCTTGTACCCTGCTATGTTGCTGAAGGTTTTTATTAGCTGTATCAGTTCCTTGGTTGAATTTTTGGGGTTATTCATGTATACTAACATATCATCTGGAAATAGGGAGAGCTTGACTTCTTCCTTTCCAATTTGTTTCCGCTTAAACTCTTTATGTTGTCTTATAGCTCTGGCTAGAACTTCAAGTACTTTATTGAATAAGTATGGGGAGAGGGGACATCCTTGCCTTGTTCCTGATTTTAGTGGTATTGCTTTGAGTTTCTCTCCATTTAATTTGATGTTGGCTGTTGGCTTGCTGTAGATTGCCTTTATTATGTTTAAGTATGTTTCCTGTATTCCTGATCGCTCCAAGACCTTTATCATGAAGGGGTGTTGGATTTTGTCAAATGCCTTTTCTGCATCTAGTGAGATTATCATGTGGTTTTTTTCTTTGAGTTTGTTTATATGGTGTATTACATTGATGGACTTTCATGTGTTGAACCACACTTGCATCCCTGGGATGAAGCCTACTTGATCGTGTTGGATAATTGTTTTGATGTGTTCTTGGAGTCTGTTTGCCAGAATTTTATTGAGTATTTTTGCATCAATGTTCAAGAGGGAGATAGGTCTGTAGTTCTCTTTCTTTGTTGCATCTTTGTTTGGTTTAGGAATCAGGGAAATTGTAGCCTCATAGAAGGAGTTTGGTAATATACCTTCTGCTTCTATTTTGTGGAACAATTTAAAGAGTATTGGTATTAAGTCTTCTTTGAAGATCTGGTAGAATTCTGCAGTGAAACCATAAGGTCCAGGGCATTTTTTGGTTGGGAGACTTTTAATGACTGATTCTATTTCCTTAGGGGTTATTGGACTATTTAAATGGTTTATCTGGTCTTGATTTAACTTACATATGTGGTACCTATCCAGAAAATTATCCATTTCTTTTAGATTTTCCAGTTTTGTGGAGTAGAGTTTTTTGAAGTATGACCTGATGATTCTCTGGATTTCCTCATTGTCTGTTGTTATGTCCCCCTTTTCATTTCTGATTTTGTTAATTTGGATGCTCTCTCTCTCTGTCTTTTGGTTTGTTTGGATAAGGGCTTGTCTATCTTGTTGATCTGATCAAAGAACCAACTCTTTGTTTCATTAATCCTTTGTATTGTTCTCTTTATGTCTATTTTATTGATTTCAGCTCTCAATTTGATAATTCCCTGGCATCTCTTCCTCCTGGGAGACTTTGCTTCTTCCTGTTCAAGGGCTTTCAGGTGTGCTGTCAAGTCACTAGCGTGAGATTTCTCCAGCTTCTTTATGTGGGCATTCAGTGCTATGAATTTCCCTCTTAGCACTGCTTTCATAGTATCCCATAAGTTTGGGTATGTGTTGTATTAATTTTCATTGATATTTAGGAAGTCTTTAATTTCTTTCTTTATTTCTTTCTTAACCCATTGGTGATTCAGCTGAGTATTATTCAGTTTCCATGAGATTGTAGGATTTCTGTAGTTTTTTCTGTTGTTGAAATCTAACTTTAAACCATGGTGGTCTGATAGAACACAGGAGGTCATTCCAATTGTTTTGTATCTGTTGAGATTTACTTTGTGGCCAAGTATGTGGTTGATTTTAGAGAAGGTTCCATGGGGTGCTGAGAAGAAGGTATATTCTTTTTTGTTTGGGTGGAATGTTCTCTAGATATTGATTACGTCCATTTGAGCCATAACATCAGTTAAGTCCATTATGTCTCTGTTAAGTTTCAAATTGGCCAATCTGTCCAAAGGTGAAAGTGGGGTGTTGAAGTCTCCCACTATTAATGTGTGGGGTTTTATATGTGATTGAAGCTTTAGTAATGTTTCTTTTACATATGTGGGTGCCCTTTTGTTCAGGGCATAAATGTTCAGAATTGAAACTTCATCTTGGTGAATCTTTCCTGTGATGAGTATTTAATGTCCTCCATCATCTATTTTGATTGATTTTAGTTTGAAATCTATTTTGTTGGATATTAGGATGGCTACACCAGCTTGTTTCTTAAGATCATTTGATTGGAAAGTCTTTTCCCAGCCTTTTATTCTCTGGATGTTTCTGTCTTTGAATTTGAGGTGTGTTTCTTGTATGCAGCAGAAAGATGGGTCCTGTTTTGGTATCCATTCTGTTAGTCTGTGTCTTTTTATAGGTGAATTAAGTCCATTGATATTAAGGGATATTAATGACCAGTGATTGTTTGTTCCAGTTATTATTTTTATTTTTTGGTGGTAGTGTGTGTGTGTACTTCTCTTCTTTGGGGTTTACTGCTGTGGTATTATCTATTCCTTTGTTTTCATGGGTGTATCTTCCTTCCTTAGGTTTGAATTTTCCTTCTAGTGCTTTCTGTAGGTCTGGGTTTGTGGATATGTATTGTTTAAATCTGGTTTTGTCTTGGAAGGTCTTGTTCACTCCATCTATGATGTTTGAAAGCTTTACTGGGTATATTAGTCTAGGCTGGCATCCATGGTCTCTTAGTGTCTGCATTATATCTGTCCAGGTCCTTCTGGCTTTCAAAGTCTCCATTGAGAATTTGGGTGTTATTCTGATGGGTTTGCCTTTATTAGTCACTTGGCCTTTTTCCTTTGCTGCCCTTAATATTCTTTCTTTATTCTGTACGTTTAGTTGTTTAATTATTATGTGGCATGGGGACTTTTTTGGGGGGTATGGTCTTTTTGGTGTTCTATAGGCTTCTTGTATCTTCATAGGCATTTCCTTCTTTAGGTTGGGAAAGTTTTCTTCTATGGTCTTGTTAAATATATTTTCTGTGCCTTTGAGTTGGTATTCTTCTCCTTCCTCTATCCCTATTATTTGTAGGTTTGGTCTTTTCATGGTGTCCCAAATTTCTTGGACATTTTGAGTCATGACTTTTTTGGTTTTAGTGTTTTCTTTGACTGATGAATCTATTTCTTCTATTGTAGCTTCAACACCAGAGATCCTCTCTTCCATCTCTTGCATTCTGGTTGTTATACTTGCATCTGAAGTTCCTGTTTATTTACTCAAATTTTCTATTTCCAGCATTCCTTCTGCTAGTGTCTTCTTCATTTTTTCTATTTCCCTCTTCAGGTCTTGGACTGTCTCCCTTGCTTTTCATGATTTTCATTCAAGGATTTATTGTTTTCTTCTTCTTTAATTGTCCTTTGCTCTAGTTCTTTTTAGCGTTCTTCCCATTTTTTGTTTGTCTGTTCCTCTACTTTATTTTTTATTTCTTCTATATAAGGCTCTAGCCTCTTCATGATGTTACTTATAAGGTTGATTTCTTCTTCTTTTTCCATTCTGTGATGTTTAGGTCTAGCTTTGGAGAAGGGCTAGGTACTGGTGATGCTGTATTGTTCTTTATTTTGTCGTGTGTAATTCTGCCTTGGCATCTGCTCATCTCCTTTTGGGTTCGTTCTTGGTCTTATCAGTATCCTGGGTCCAGACAGAGCTGACAGTTTTAGGGAGCCTCTCTCTTGTCCAGATGCAAGCTCTGGGCCCCATGGGAGCTCCTGTCCATGATGGCTGGTGCCCAGGGGTAGGACCCAGAGGGAGTTGCCTCTCTGACTAAAACCCCAGGCACTCTCCTCTGGTCCAGATGGGAGTTTAGGGCAGATGGGTCCTGGGAGCTGGTCTCTGAGTCTCAGGAAGTGGCTGGGGTCTCTGGCAGATGGGTGTGGGGGCAGGGTGTGGAGACTGCAGGGTCTCCTTGCAGTCTTTTAAAATGGGAGCCTTCGGCAGGACCAGCTGTATGGCCTGAAACTGGGGCCAAATTGGGCAGGTCCTCCCGGGATGGATGGTGCCCAGGGGTGGGACCCAGAGGTGGTTGCATGTCTGACTACAACCCCAGGCCGATTTTCTAGATTTCACTGGTATCTGTTTTATATCTCCCTGTTTATCTCTAATCTTTTTATTTGGGTTTTTCTCATTCATTTTGTTAATTTTGCTAAAGATATATTAATCTTGTTTATTTTTATAATGAATCATATCTTCATTTAATTGATATTTTTGTTAGTTTCTATGTTGATCATTTCTTCCCAAATCTTAATTATTTCTTCCATTTACTAGTTTGTGTTTGGTTAGTCCTTATCTTTCCAAGGTAATTATCTTTCCAAGGCATTTTCTGGTGATTTATTTCAGAGCTCTCTAATTTTATAGAGTTCTCTCATTTTAAGATTTTTCATAAAAATTTTAATATGATAACATTAGCAAAGTCAATTAAAATAAAGGATAAACTCTTGTGAAAAGTATAGAAGAAAGTATTTACAATAACTATGTAGTCAATCCGTGAATAAATTTGTTTCCACTATTCTGATTGTAGTGATGGTGTCCTAAGCATATGAATAGGTCCAAATTCATCAACTAATGCATTACATATGCAATTCTTTACATGTCACTTGTACCTCAAAAATAGCTAAAAAAAAAAAAAACAGATTCTGCAGCTCTTAAGTAAAAGGTGCTCAATTGAATATAGAGTAGAACGTAAAACAATTAATACACAAATAAAAGCAACAAAAATAGTGAAACATATTTACAAATGCTATAGTACAAATAACCAGTATAAGTTCAAACAAATTCCCAAAAGAAAAATGTGCAAATATCATCTTCCAAAACATTTAAAATAAAATAATCCAGATCAGGTATTGTGAGAATCCATCTTCCATGACAGAAAGTTCAGTGTTCTAACACTTACACATTTTGAAATCTTAGTGCATTCATTTAATAATTCATCGGTAGTCTCTACAAGATGACAATATGAAGTTGCTTTGAAATAGAGACATCAGAATTAAAGACAGCTCACAATAATAATCTATATATACTTTTTTTGAAAAATTTTTAATATAACATAGCTGATATATAGATATATCACACATAACACTGTGCTACTGAGAATGACCTTGAACTCCTAATCTTCTTCTTCAGTGTTATGTTTTCAGTCCTCTGATACCACACCTAGTTTAGGGAGAGCTGAAGATGAAACTCAGTGCTTTCTAAGCAGGCACTCTAATAAAAAGCTACAATAACAGTGTTCCTTGACTCCATATATATTTTTAATTAAGAAAAGTTTCAACTGATTTGAAAAAGTAGACGATAATATAAAAATATGTTCCTCTAGAGAGTAGAGAGTGTAATGCATTTCAAATATTCTTTTTGCTCATTCTCCATCAGACTTACTATGTATTAAGAAGAAGCTACATGACAGGTTCTGCTCCAGGAAATGTAAGTAGAAATAGATTTTCATTGCAGATTAAAGAATAACAGGGAGAGTTAACCTCTTTATATCTGCTGTAAAGATCCTAAGGGAGCTCATATTAATATGGTATGATTTTAATGCTAAAGTTGCTTGAAATGTTCTGTGGCTTTATTGAGGACACTGCATAACACCCAAGAAACTGAATATTTTAAGGTTTTCCTAGAGAATGACATATACAATCACTTTATACTGTAACAGTTGTCCACAGTTTATTAATATATCATAAAATAGATTACTTCAATAGTAGATAATTCTGTTAAATATGTTTTCATAATCTACAATGGTCTCTTTCACTCTGAAAGACTGTCCACTGTAAAGGGTCAATTTCTATGATTATATGACAAATTTTCATTTTATGTCTCATGTTCATGTTTTCTGAGTCTGTGTTATGATGCTGTAAATGCTTTAATTATGTATAGATCTTTATCTTCCTTACCATATTTTCCATTTGACAAAAGATGAAATTTCTCATTGCAATGTTACTTTGAAGAACTTCCTATACTCTACAGTTTAAAATATTCATGAATAATGTTTTAATTTTCAGTAAAACCTATTTTTTGTCATATAGTACATTGTACTTAGCAACATAAAAGATTATACATCGATATCATCAGTGAATATTTTGGAACTATATGGATGGATTAATGAATCTCTTGATCTTAAAAACTATTTGTTTAAAAATATATAGGTTCACTATTAGCCAGTGAGATGGCACATTAGGTAAACGCACTTGACTCGCATCCTGGTTAGCTGAGTTGAATCCCTGCAACTCACATAAATATTTGATTGTGTAGTATACATCTATAATCACAAAAATCTTATATCAAGATGGGAGAAAAAAACAGGACAATACACAGTATGGCAAATATAGCAAGAAAGACCCTGCCTCAAGAAAGTCAAAGGAGATCATTCACTTCTAAAAACTTGTCCTCTGCTCTCCATACACCTGCCTTGCCACATTCATGACCTTCACATATGAACAAACACACAGATGCTGCTGCTGCTAAATTAAAAATAATGTTAAAAATTAAAAATAGTTCAGAAAATTTGAGGGAAAACATTTAAAATGTTCCTGTGAAATTATCTATACAGTATAGCCGTAAGTTTCTCCAGTCCCACCTGGCCCTACAGTCCTGCAGCCACTTATAAAATCATCACTCAGCAGCTTAATATTAGTTGCAAATTATATGACCTATGGTTCAGGCTTCTTGTTAGCTAGCTCTTATATCTTAAGTCAACCCATTTTTATTAATCTATGTATCACCACATGTTCCATGGCTTTACCTATGTCTCATTACATATTGCTCCTTGGACAGTGGTTTGGCATCTCTCGACTTTGCCCTTCTCTCTGTATCTCTGCTTGGATTTCCTGCCTGGCTGTGAACTTTTGTGCCATAGGCCAAAATAGCTTTATTTATTATTCAATGGTCGCCGCACATATTAACAGCATACAGAAAGACATCACACAGCAGTACAGTTTTTAAACCTTCACACATATACTCATAAATAAGATAGCATAAATTCTTAAATGATGAACACTTTTGTCCCAATTTATATAACCCTAATCAATATAGCTATATGAAAAAGATATAAAATAGTGATGAATGACAGACCAAGTGTTAAAATATGATTTTTGAATGATAATATATTTCAGTGGTTTTAAATGTAATGAAAGGTAAATTCAAGAAGTCTAATTACTTTCATTGCCATATACAATTTGAATACAATATTTTTAATTTAGTATTTGTAAATTTCATGAGTGTCTAACATATGTTTTGATCATTTTCACACATAACACAGATTCTTGGGCCATGTTCTCCTCCCAGCTTCTTTATATCCGCCTGGTTTTCTTGTTATTAATTTTATAACATACTTAATCTAATTAGTGATGCCCATTCATGAATGCCTGTATGGATATGCACTGGAGTATGGTCAACCTACCAAGGACCAATCCTGGAGAAATAACTATCTCTTTCTAATTAGCCATCAACTGCCAATAGCTCCTCAATAAGGAGTGGAGCCTCCTGAACCCCCTTTCCTGTCCATGATAGAATGTTGACTAATTTTGTGCTCTATAGATCTTGTGCAAACAACCACAGCTGCTATGATTTCCTGAGTTCAATAGCCTTGTCATGTCCATAAAACATTTTTTTCCATAGTCTTCTAGCTCCTCCAATCTTTCCATCCTCTCTTCTACAAGGCATGTTGAGCTTTGAGCTGAAAGAGTATGTTTTTGATGTCACATTTTGGGGAAAAACACTCCATAGTCACTTATTATCTATACTTTTACTGGTTAAGAATCTGTGAATTAGCTATGTGACACTCTATTTATAGTTTTTGCAGGAGCCTCTACACTGATTTCAACAGTAACTTCACTAATTTGTACTCCCACTAGGACTACACAAATGGGTTTATTTTTCCCTGGAGCCTTACCAGCATTTGTTTTCATGATGATAGTAATTCTAATTGGGATGGTAGAAACTCAAAGTAGTTTGAGCTTACATCTATGTGATGGCTAGTGACATTGAACATTTTAAGAAATGTTTCTTAACCATTTGTAAGTTTTCCTTTGATAAATCTCTCCTCAGTTCCTGAGCCCATTTTTTTTTCTTTTAATTTGGAGTATTTGTTTTCTTGATGTTCTTAAGTATTGGTATTTTCTGGATACTAACCCTCTGTCATATGTACTCTGGCAAAGAGTCTCTCTTAGTCTTTAAATTGCCTTTTAACTCAAATGACAGTTTCCTTTGCTGTACAAAAGTTTTTAAATTTCATGAGGTTTGATTTGTCAATTATTGGCCTTATATCCTTAGCAAATGAAATACTGTTCAGATACCTCTTGCTATTGCTATATTATAATATGTACTTACTTCTCTTTCCTCTAGAAATTTCAAAATCTCAGGACTTAATCTTAAAATCTTTCATCCATTTACAGTTGACTTTTGTGCAGGTTGAGAGAAAAGACTCTAGTTTTATTATTCTAAATGTATGTATTCCATTTCCCCACCACTCTTTGTTCAAGTGGTTACCTTTTCTCCAATGTCAATTTGTGATATTAATCAAAAATCAGGTGTGTGTAATTATGTGAATTTATATACTGGTATTTGATTCTGTTCCATTGATCAATATGTCTATTCTTGTGCTAGTATCACAGTTTTTTATTACTATAGCTCTGTAGTACAACGTGAAATTAGGACTGATAATGCCTCTAGCAATATCCTTTTTACATGGGACTACTTTGACTATTAAAGTGTCCATATGAAATTTAAGATTGTATTTTCAATTTGTTGGAATAATGACATTAGAGTGTTGATTGTGATTGCACTGAATCTATACATACATCTTGGTAGGATGAATAATATCCTAGTTAGCTTTAACTGTTAATTTGAAACAGCCTAGAGTCATTTTATAAGGGAGTCTCAAATGTGGGACTACCCTGATTGAACTGGCCTATGGGAACTGTCTTGATTGTTAATTGACAAAAAGATGTCTAGATTATTGTGGACAGCACCGTGCCATAAGCAGGTGGTCATGGGATATTATATATATAATCTATCTAAGCATGAGCCTATAGCAAGCCTTTAAACAATATTCCTTCATGGTATCTGCTTCAGGTTCCTTCTTGAATTTTTGCTTTGATTTCTCTCGATGTTAAACTGTAACTTAAGTTGCTTTGGGTCAGAGTCTTTTAACATAGTGACACAGATGAGGTTAGAACAATGATTTGAACAGTATTAATTCTTATCCATGATGGTGGGATCTTTTCTTCTTCTAGTGTCTTCCTCTACTTTTTCTTCATCATTTTTGAAATTTTCATTATATAAGTCTTTCATATAAATCACTAGGTTTATATCTAGTTTTTTCTTTTGGTTTTTGCTTGTTTGTTTTGTTATGCCTAGTTTTGAGATTATACTTAATAAAATTGTTTCTGTGATTTTTTTTTTAAGTTTGGAAACAGATATTTAGTTGTTTTTATGTGCTTATAAAGCACGAGGGTGTGATTTATATTGTAATCATTGTACAACATGGGGCTTATTAAAGCTGTATTTTGTAAAGATTTTGTATAATATAAAAATTCAACTAATATTGATAAAAGTCATCGTCTATGATTCCTCATTGAGCTAGTTGTTTCCATTCATGGTACCCCATACTCTACCATCTCCATTGTTGCCTATGTGATTTTTTAAAAAGACTGTCTGTCACAGGTACTGCAGTACATCTAGAGTCATAAAGGGAACTCTGAGCAAGTAAAATCTGGATGGGAACTGGGTGACGAAGTCCCACTTGAGAAAAGTACATATGCATGGGTGAAGGTGATCTGAAGTTAGAGTCAAAAGGTTAGCATTTGACATCTTCATGAAAATTTTATAGGAGATTGTCAAGAAGAACCTAAAGGTATCCAGTTACTTCTCAAATTCTTGATAAAGCATTCAGAGATGCAGTTTACATTCAGTATAGATACAGGAAAGCTTGAAAACATGGCAAAATATCTAAAACCTCTTGTAAAAGAAAATATATATCTTGCTAAATTGGAAATAGGAGTTTAAGGATTCAAAAGCTGCCTTTCCTTGCTTTGTTAACATTATCATCTGAAAATCAAAGCAGAACACCCTGTCCTACCCATTATTTTTATTGCAAAGAACTTGGGAATAATGTGACTAATAAGGTTGAATGAGATGAACACTCTTATAGAAAGAAGGTTATTAGATACTAAAGGGATGCTCTCCCTGTTCTGAATTAAAGGTGACCCTGGTGTGGTAAAAAGAAGTATCAAAGTTGAAAAAAAGCAAAGAAGACAGCTGTAGAAAACACTGAGGATAAAGTTGAGGGAGAAGATAAAAAGTGTCTGTTGATGACTAAGTAGGTATGAGCACCTTTTTCTTGATGATAAGGTACTAAGCCCCCAGACACGTCTGATCGTTTCAGGAAACATAAAATAAATTAAGGATGTTTAAATTAGTTTTAAAATTCTGTATTCTTCCTCTTCTTTCTCCTCTCTCTGTTCCTCTTCCTATCCATCCTTCTGTAAAATAAACAGACTTGAGTCACTTCGGTGTGGTATTTTCAGTAGTAAATAACCTTGATTGATACACTATGCAGATTGTTGTACATTCATATGGTGCCCTTGTCTTCTTTGGTTGCCTGTGCTGGAGCTTAGAAAAAAATGTTGCCAGGCAGTGCTGGCACATGTATTTCATCCCAGCAATCAGGAGGCAGAGCCAGGCAGATCTCTGTGAGTTCAAGGAAAGCCTGATCTACAGAGCAAGATCCAGGACAGGAACCAAAGATACATGGAGAAACCCTGTCTTGAAAAACCAAAACAAACAAACAAAAAGTTTGTTTTGTCAATAGAATATCATTTTGCAATTGAAAAACAGAAGGATGCAGCTTTTATGAATATAAAAAACACTTCTCTATTTGGGGACTTTAGTCTTTTTTCTCCACTTTTGGTCACATTAACTATCACAGTATTTGAACTGCTGATAGTTAAGTAATAAGTAGCTTTTTTCTCTACAACTTGCATGTTCATGATGGGAAGAGCAAAAGCTGAAATAAATATCTTATCTTAAGCTGATATCTGAAAATCTGAATAATTGCTACCAAATTATGTAGTCAAGTTGTTATTTACAAAGCGGGGAGTATTACACTATAACTACTCACAATATGAGGTGAACAGAATCAAATAGTTTAACAGTCTGCCCATAGAGAAAGAAAACTAATATTTGTTCTAATCTTTGCAACAGGTTTCTACATACTTTAATTATCATTCCATGCAATGGCAGTTCTAAGAATGAGAAAGACCTAAAAATATCCTCTTTAACAAATAAACCGGGCCTTGCTTGAAATACCATACTATCTTATCAATTTCTTAGTTGTTAATGTTAGTCTCAATGAAAAGTTTTACGAAATATCTGACGGTAAAAATTGGTTTTCTGTTGCCTGCAATCTAAAATGGTTTTGTAATAAAAAAAAAAAAAAAACAAAAAAAAAACCTCAGAGCTAGATATTTGGGTAAATGCTGAAAGATCAAAGAAACAATAACAAGCCACTAGAGAAACTTCTCACCACTACCGAATCCTCAGGCCAAAATGGAAGTGAGATCCTATGTCCACAAATATTCAGACTTACAAAGCCTCTGAGTCCTCAGCTGACACAGGCTCTCTTTCTCTGTCTCCTCATGCCTTATATACCTTTTTTCCTCCCACCCACATCACTTCCTTCCTAGTGCTGGGATTAATGGTGTGTGTGCTTCCCAAATACTGGTAGCAAAGACATACAATTGCAAGTACTAGGATTGAAGGCCTGTGACTCCCAAGAACTGGGATTAAGGTTTGTCCTACCATTGCCTGGCTCTCTTTCTCTCCTAGACTGAATCAATCTCATATAATCCAGGATGGCTTTGAATTCACAGAGATTCAGACAGATCTTAGCCTCCTGAGTGCTGGGATTAAAGGTGTGTGTCACCATTGCCTGGCCTCTATGTTTAACTTAGTGGATGGCTCCATTCTCTGATCCTCAGAAAAGCTTTATTTGATACACAATGTATCACCACAGTTTCCTCTCTGCATTTGGGTCATTATGGACTCCAAAGGTAATATGAGATCTTCTTTCACAATTTCATTCAATAACTTTATAAAATGATTTATGAGGCTGGAGACAAGTTGAATAAATAAAATACAAATACCAAACATACATGCAGACAAAACATCCAAAAATAAAAACTAAAAATATTTTTATTGGTATTTGTATTTTATTTATTCAACTTGTGTTAGACTTTTTTCTTCTCATCCTATGTCTGAGTTCTTTTATTTTTCATTTGTATTTGATTATTATTATTTTAATTTTTTAATTAATTTTATATACCAACCACATATCTCCCTCTTATCTCTTCTACCACTCCCCCTACCTCCGCCCAAACCCGTGTCTGTGTCTAAGGGAGCCACTCTTGCTCCAATGGGCACTCTTGGTCTATTCAGAGCTCTCAGTCCAATTGGAGCTGGCAGAGTCTGCGTCTCAGGGCTAGGTGAGTTTGGGCACTGCAGTAGGGCTTGTTGGTTACAGAGTCTGGTAGGGGATGGTGATAGTCAGGCCTACCGACAAGAGTCTTGCCTCCTGGCCTGCAGCTTGGGCTGCAATGGGTGGGGAAGAATTACATTTAAAAAATGGGTGTTATCATTTTTCCATTTTTTTAAAAAATCTTTTCTTCCTTACAAATTATAAGCCATAATTAACTAAAGTAATATATTTATCTCTTTGCCAGTTTGGGGAATAATTTAGACAGTTGTTTCAGCTTTTAGATAACAGTTTTTATTTTCAAATCTAGTGCTTTAAAATATAGTTCTTGTAATTCTATATATTTGTAAAATGCATTGTAGTTTTATGACACAATATAAATATAGATATGTAATTCCAAGTAAAATTCTTAACTTTTCAATCTTAAATGATGTTAATAATTTAGATATGGTGAAGACTGGGTGAGCAGGGAGTCAAAAACAAAGAAAAAGAGAGAGCTCTTAGTCAATCTATTATTTTCAAACTTTTGAAGACCTTGAATTGCCCATAGGGAAATGGGAGAGAATAATACCCCTTTCTTGGCTAAGGTCCATCATAAAATCTGGCCAGGAATTTACCAATTTCATATACTACCAAGCTGCTTATAATAACACAATTGGTGTTCTTTAGCCACATCAAGTGGTTCTGTCTAGGGCCTTAAAATTTGCTTAACCAGAAAGAGATAAATAATGAGACTGTATTTTCTTGTATTTGACTTTAACTATGTAGGCTATATATTCAGAATTGTCAATGAGTCTTTCTCTTACCACCAAATCTAAATTTTACTACAGATAACATTTACAATCACTTCCTTTTATTATTGTAGTGATACTTATTAAGGGACAGTTTTTCTTTAAAAAGACTCTATTTGTGTATTGAGTGGGTCGTGGGAAGAAAGCCACAAATAAAACACAAACAGATTATTATTGTCCATTTCTCACATCTGAGGGGCCCAAAACCTTGTTATCAAAATGTATTCCAATATTTATATTTCTTGGAGGTGTATATAGTTGTTCAAGTTCTTCTACATTACCAACATTTGTCATTAGTAGTTATTTTCATAATCATAGTATCATTCTACTATTGCAACATGAATTTAAAATTTCTATCTTTAAACCTTAATGACATCAAGCATCCATTAGTCTATTTATCATCTGTGTGTTTAACAGTGTGAAGTTTCTGTTCAGACATTTATTTATCTCACTTATTTAGAGGTGAAAGCTTTCATTTTTCTCAATTTTAAGTTTTTGCTTATTATATATTTTCCTTTTTTTTTTAAAGATTTATTTATTTATTATGTGTACAGTGTTCTTCCTGCATGTGTCCCTGCAGGCCAGAAGAGGGCACCAGATCTCATTACAAGTGGTTGTGAACCACCATGTGGTTGCTGGGAATTGAACTCAGGACCTCTGGAAGAGCAGTCAGTGCTCTTAACAACTGAGCCATCTCTCCAGCCCTATATATTTTCTTAGTCACTGTTCTATTGCTATGACGAGACACCATGACCAAGGCAGTTCTTACTAAGGAAAGCATTTAATTAGGGGCTTTCTGATAGTTTCAGAGGGTTAGCCTATTATTATCATGGTGAGAAACATAGCAGCATAGCACTGGAGTGGTAGCTGAGACTTTTACAGGCCAATATGGAAGCAGCTGACAGAGAGAGAGAGAGAGAGAGAGAGAGAGAGAGAGAGAGAGAGAGAGAGAGAGAGAGAGAGAGACTGGGCCTGGTGTAGTATAGGCTATTGAAACTTCAGGGCCTGGTGTAGTCTATTGAATCCACAAAGCACACCATCCAGCAACACATACTTCTTCAAACAAGGACAAACCTCCTATTCCTTCCAGATCATTGATCAGCTGGGGACTAAGCATGCAAATATTCTGAGACCATGGAGGCCATTTTCCTTCAAAACACCATGAACATATACTTGTGTCACTTGACCAACTGTATTTTTTTTATTTTAATTTAGATTTTGGAATTGGTTTTAGAATTTAAAAAAAATCCATTCAACAGAATTTATTAAAAGCCTTTGTCAAGTTATCTTAGTTTGGATTTCTATTGCAGTTAAGAGACACAATGGCCATCCCACTTCTTACAAGGCAAAGATTTTATTGAGGTGGTGGTTTCAGAGGTTCAGTCCATTATCATAATGGTGGGAAACATGGCAACTGGGAGTGTGGAGGCATGTGAACAGACATAGTGTTTGCTATATCTTCATCTCAGGGCAACAGGAAGTGGACTGAAGCACTCGATGTGGCTTGAATATATATGAGACCTCAAAGCCTACCCCCACAGTGGCATAGTTCCTCCAAAAAGGCCTTACCTCCTAATAGCGATACTCTCTATGCGCTTAAGGGGGCCAATTACATTCAAACTACCACACAAAGGCTACGTATATAGCTCAACAATAATAAAACATTTATCTAGCATGCAGAGAGCCATGGGTTTATTTGAGCATTATTGAAAAACAAAAAGCCTGCTACAGTCATTAACTACCCATATCTACTTTACAATAAATGCTCAGATAATCAAATGTGCTTATATGCTAATACCAAGCAAAGTTTTTCCTTATTACAGCCTTACATTAATTTGAAAGGACAGAGCTTGAACTAGGAATGCCACTGAAGAGATCCCATGCTCAAAATCAACTGCTTGGGAAATTATTTTCCCAGGATAAGCACACATATTTTGTTATTGCTAAGATCCAAAGGGACCGTGCTCTTTCTTGGAAATAGAACTTGACATCTTCATTCAGATGATAGTGATTTTGCAAGCAAAATGTTTCAAGATTGAGGATGTCATAGAGGTTTTCACCACAGTTGAAAAGAGTCATAGAGACAAGGACTGTGTGGTAGTCAGAGTCTATTCAAAGAGGCCTTGAGAAGACATTGAATGAAGTATGAAAGCAGAAACCTGTTTCAATGGAGATTCCAGGACATTGGTGAAGCCCCCATCAGGAATTGTCCACTGTGAAAACTACAGGCATATAGTGGAGTTGGCCACTTTTCTTAGTTACTTTTATAGTTCTGTGATAAGGCATCATGACTGAGGTCACTTATAAAATAAAGCATTTACTTTGCTCCCATAGTTCCAGAGATTTAAGGTCTGTGACAGTGGGAACAATTCTCATTCTATCATTTGAATATTTGACATCCAGTTGGTAGCATTCTTTGGAGAGAAGTTTAAGAGGTGTAGTCCTGCTGAAGTATGGCACAAAGAACAGGCTTTTAGACTAAAAGCCACATGCCATCTCCAGTTTGTTCTCACTGACTTGTCCTTGCATTAAATATACAAGCTCTCAGCTTCCTATTCCTGCTCCAATGCTTTCCACTTGATTCCATTCCTCTATTCCACCGCCAGGAACGTTTATCTCTTTGGAACCACAAGCCAAAATAAACAAATCTCTTTCTTAAGTTTCTTTTGGTCACAGTGGATTAATTACAGAAATAGAAAAATAGCTAATTCAACTCAAGGCTATGCTTGCTACAGGAAGCATAAAAGGAAGGATTGTTCTGTTTTAAGCCCCAGATACAAGACACAGAGCTGTAAGATTTTGGTTTATTCCCCAGATTTTTGTCTTACATTGGTCCACTCTTTCTTTGTGTGTTTGAATTATTTAGCGTGTTTCAAGATTTTACAAGACCTAGCAGCTTGGAGATTGCTCTGAGTTTCAGAAGAGTCTTTGGAATTTGTAACAATGTTTAGACTTTAAAGACTGGGACAAAGAAATTTGAAGTAATTCATTTTGTACTATGATATAGCAATGTTGCTGTCAGGGTTATGGGATGGGTGTTGTAGCTTGAATAAGAAATAGCCCCCCCCTCCAATATCATGTTACTGAACACTAGATTATTAGCACATGAGACTATTTGAAAAATTTGAGGAAACTTTAGGAGGTAGAGCAAGACTGGAGAAAGTGAGTTACTTGTAAAGATTTGAGGTTGTGTAGTCTATTACTTCTTATTGTTTGTGTACTGACTATGGATGCAATGAGACCAGACAACTTTTACTAATATCACTGTACCTTTTACTGCATGGTGGACTACATCCCCTAAAGTATAAACCAAAAATAAAGCATTACTCCCTCACACTGCTTCTGGCTGGGCATTTTGTCATAGCATTTAGAAAAATAACATATAATAGGAAAATAATACAAAATGAGAAGCCATCTAAAAAAGGATTGCTCAATAGTTTTTGGCTCACACATTTTATTTGACTGAGGTATCAACACCTTGTATTCAACCCCTGAGACTTCCTCTTCCATATCTTTTACCATTTACTGAGGTGTTTACCTGTGGGGTTTTTGTTTGAATTTTTAGTTTTTTTTTTTCATTTCCAGTATTATATGTGTTTGGGTTTTTCTTACTGGTTCAATTTCTACTTTCATGTCTTGAACTGCTTTCATGACTTTATTCCAATATTTCTTTGTGTATTCACAGAATTTATTAAGTGATTTATCCAGGCCTTTGAACATATTTGTAATTGTAACTTTGAATTCTTTTTCTTATGCTTCAGTTTTATTACATGTTTCAGTGTCTACTATCATTAAGTTACTGGATTCTGGTGGAGGCATAGCATCCTGGCTGTGATTGATTTTGTTTTTGATGCCAATGTATAAGCATCTTGGGTTGGAATGATTGGGTTGATTTTAAATGTTAATATCTGATTTTGTGTTTGTTGGGTGGGTGTTCCATTTCTTGGTTACTTTTGTGTTCCGTGGATATTAGGAAATATGATGTCTGTGGGTTGTCTAGTAGGGGGTGCTGTGGTAAGTTGATGGGTGGCAGAGAGGAATAATGGTGGACTAAGAGAGTACAAAATGAGTGGTTTTAGAAAATAACTAAGGGGATCCTGTTCACAACCAGATGTGAGATATCTAGGGAGTTGTGTGGTAGGAAAACAGGATCCTGTAAACCTGTTGCAGTCAGGCAATGTAGTGTCTGGAGAGAGTGTCCTTGGGTCCAAAGTAAGAATTGGAAACTTCAATGAAGGGAGTTAATATGGGAAGTGCATGTGTAAGAAGATTGTAATCAGGTTGAGGGGGACTGGAAAGATTAAAAAGGACAGGAAAGATAGTATAAATCACCTACTTCAGTCCTTGCCAGGTGAGGCTACTGGGGATAGAGGGTAGAAAGTATTTTTAGGTATAAGAGCTGACATGAAGGGATTGGTGAAGGGAGGAAAGATGGGTCCAAAGTGAAGTTTGGCAGAGTCCCCAAGTAATGAAGGTAGAGATTGAAGAGCAGCACCAGTAAGTAGTCTGCTACAGGGCTGAGGAGAATACTAGAGAGATCGAGATGGAGAGGAAGCAGACTGGAAATCACCTAACTGAGACCAGGTTAGGTGTGATCACAGTACTCTTCGAATATTTTTAAAATTTAATTCTCTCTTTGCTGTTGATTTTTATAAATGATATTTGCTATGCTGTTAGTACTACATACTTTTATCAATAAATGATTTATAAGTATTTCCTGTTCTGTATCATTCCTTTCATTTTATTGTTAGTGTATTTTGGTATATCCATCTTACAATAATCCACTTATTTTTTTTCTTTTGTTGCTCTTGAATTTAATTTCATATTTTGTTGGTATCCATCACCAAATCCAATATTAGAAAAAAATTCCTTATTATTTTCTTCTAAGATTTCTGTCATATGGGCCTTTATACTTATGTTATTGTTTCACCTAGATTTAAACTCTGTATACCTTGTATTATAGGTCCAAGTGTGATCTTTTGCATGTCACAGAAACACTGTTTGTATCAGCATCATTTCTTGAAAACACCATTTTTCCCTACTGAATTGGAGTAGTGCTTTCTTGAAGTCTTCATAATTTATTGTCTGTGTAGCTTTATTATTTTCATTCTTGGAAAGGTGTTTCTAAATGTTCTTTTCTTTTCTTACTTTTTTTTTGAGAGATCTGTAACTCACTTCCTTTTCTACATTCAATGCCTGTGTTTTGCTTCTAACCCACACGTACACAGCTAAATATTTTACCTTTTATCAGAATGACTATAATCTGAAGAAATGGAGATGGGGTGGACTAAAACCAGCAGATAAAGTACATAAAATTTATTTTAAGATATGCAGTACATTTGCCCTGTTTTTCTTTTCTTACTCTGGTGAAAAATATTTCTATACCAGAGTTGAGTGTACTATTTTCAACCTAATTATAATTATTTAGAAGAAGCCTTGGATTATAAATTATAAATATTATTCTAAGTTTCAGCTTCCATTTCTGCACTTGAATCAAGAGACACTTCTATTTTAATTATGCCTTAATAAGAAAAGTTATTAAAAATTATATGTCAAGGGGATTTAGAGAAAGTTCAGAAGATATAAGCACTTGCTGCTTTTGCAAAAGACCTAAGTTCTATTCCTATCACCCATATCAAGAGGTTCACAATAACCTATTACTGCAGCTCTGGGATATCTGATGCCATATATATACTCAGGTGCACACACAGATACACATACACATAAAATATAAAAAGATAATAAATCATTAAAAATATCTTACCCTAAAAATATGATTTTAAAATTGTAAGTCTAAAGACAGAGTTCTTCATAAGAGCTCATCACTACTTACTGCTTCCAAATTTAGGAACCTCCCTCCAGAACCACATTCAGGATGACTATTTACTGGAGAGGTTTACAAACATCTATAAATTTATGAAAGATTGAAAATCAAAGACAACCCAAGGATGAAATTAATAAGACATAGTTGAGAGATTTACAGATAGGGCATTTTTAGTTATTCAATATGTATTACCTTTCTGGCAATAAAATGTGACAAGGCATAGGTGTGCCAACTAGGGAAGTTCATATGAAATTTAATGGCCAGTGTATTTACTAGGGTTTAATTAGAGAATGAAAACTCAGGATAAATATCCAGATGGCTGGTATCTGTCTCCATATAATGTGATACTGTGTAAACCAAAACCTAAACTCTATGTCTATCATTGGACATTCTAACATGGCCAGCCACATGCTAAGACTCTCAGGTATATCTAGTTCCACTCTTGGCTCCATAGTACGTAACCTCTGCTCAAAACAAAAATTTTCCTATTAGATATGATATAGATCAACTGAGCAGGGGCCCCAAAGAAGTGGCAAAGTCTCTGTTCTGTCAGAACCATTTGACTATACAATATTCATTGTCCCATTTCTCACAGCTACACTGTAGAATATTGACCATGTTTGTCTCCACAACTTCCTTTGATATAGTATTTATGTAAAATAAACAAAAACAAAACATCAAGAATGAGTATCACTAACACTGGAGAACTTCAGTGAGTAGTAGGGATAGACTTAAGGTAGGCAGTATTATGTTTTAGAAAATTGCTGCCCACATTTGCATGTATTCTTTGTTAATATAATGACCTATCCTCCATATTGAAGGGAATCACCCATCCCAAAACAAGGGACATAAACAGGCTAAGTCCCCGAGAAACCCAACACCCATAGAATTTTAGAAAGCAGACAATTCTCAGCACTCCTTAGAGCATAGAGGTCACAAAAATAGAAAACCTGCCTTATCTCTTACTCTAGATTTTCCAAAAGCAGCTTATTCAGAAAAGTAGTTTCTGCGTGTTGTGAAGATAAGTTCTGCCTTCCTGCTCTTGAGTACGAAACTATATTCAGAACCTAAGCAGGGTGTTCTTCAGTACCTTTGGTTATTGACCTGCAGTATTTGAGAATACTAATCTATCAGACCAATCAAGCTTTTCCCTTACAGTTCTGAGGTTGAACTGAGTCTATTCTTTCATTGTCCTCTACTGACTTATTTCTTATGCATACTCTTCATTGTGTTTCCTATGATAAAATTATATGGTACAAAAAATAAGAGCTGCCAGTTTAAAAAAATCGATTTCTTCTTTAGTATAGTGAGTTTTAATCAGGACTACATCAAAAGAGGTTTCAATTAAACTTTCAGTATTTTTTGATACAAGATTTTTCTACCTCGTCAGTGTTGTCCTGGATATTGCTTCATAGCTACAAACTCCAAGGTACTTGTGGAACTTCCTAACTCTGCCTTCTGAGTACTGAGATTTCTACATTTTTTACTTCAAGTCTTTAAGGTATTTTGGTGACCAGTATTAATTTTATTATCTTAACAACAATGTCAATGCTATACCATGTGATAGTTTGAATGAGACTTGCTGTATATTGGAATTCTTGGTGTCCAGATGGTAAAAATGTTTGGAAAGGATTAAGAGGTGTGGCTTTGTTACAGTAGGAAAGTCACTAGGGGTGGGCTTAGATATTTCAGACATTTGTACAGTTATCATGCATATATCAAGATACAAGCTCTCAGCTACTGCTCCAGCACCATATCTGCCTGCCTTTTGTCATACTCCCTGTTGTGATGGTAATGGACACTTCCTCTGAAGGTATAAGCCCCCAATCACCCCTTTCATCTATAAGTTGCCTTGGTTATGGTGTTTTGTAATGATAATAGGAAAGTAACTACAAAGTTGGTACCAATGAATGGGGTATTGCAGTGGCAGGTCTGACCATGTTTTTTGTTGTTGCTGTTTTTTTTTTTTTTTCTTTTTTAGGAATGTGGAAGACATTGTGACTTTGAATTAGGGAAGTGGTAAACTTCTGTAAGCAGTGATTAACAGGCCATCCTAATAAGAGCTTGAGAGACACTATAACTGAAATCAATATCTACTACAAAGGCTGAGCTCAAAGGGTTTCAGAGGGGGAGAAAATGTTAGTCACTAGGATGGAGATCATTCTTGCTGTATTTGGGCAAAGAATTTGGCTGGTCTTTGTCCTTGTTCTGAATATCTAAATGAGACTAAATTTATGTTTTAGTCTATTTTCATTAGCAAAGGAGAAGTCAAGACAGCCTAATAATGATGCTGTTTCTTGGTTATTATTAGTCATTACTATCTAGCTCTATACTGAAAATGAACAAAAAGGACAAAAAACACTACAAAATGTAGTTTGAAGAGAAAGAGACCACCAGGAAATTTAATGTTGGAGCCAAAGCTTGTGCTGAAACAGATAAGGAGACATCTAACTCAAAATGTTTATAAGGGAGTAGTGTCTTCAGGGCAAACCCTTACCCAGTGAATTTGCAACTTTTGCAAAAAAAATCCAACAGGCTTGATGGAATTTTTGATCCTAAAATAGAATAAAAAGCAAAGCTTACAGAAATATTATTCAAGGAGGATGCTAGGCTCTATCCCAAGGAGGGAGTGAACTTGACAGATTCAGCCATGTGGTTCTGATTTTAGAATCATAAAGGAGAAAAGAGTTTGTAGAATCTTCCCCTATTGTTATAGAAAACTGCAAAGTCCAGGTATGTGATAGATGATTCTCTACATGGAGGAAGTACAAGCATGAAGCTGTAAACACAAGTCCTGAGCTGTGTTGGAGACCCCAAGATGTTGAAGAAACCAGAGCCTTGGGATATCTGCCAGGGAAAGTTGTATACAGGGACTAGAACCAACCTCAGAGAGAAAAGTGTATGGAAGTCAATAATTCTGGAAGAACAGAATCATCTAAGCCCTTGGACATGAGACACAGAATTGCAAGATTTGGAGTTTTCTTTGCTGTATTTCAATCTTATTTGATTCAGTATTTACTTACTATGTCTATGTTGCAACCTTTTGGAAAAGTAATGTATATTGTGTGTCATTGTTGGATATATGTAATTTGCTTTTTGGGTTTACAGAAGGTTATATTTAAGATAATGCTTTCAGTCTCAGAAGAGATTTAGGACTTTTAAATAATGTTAAGACTCTAAATGATTATGGGTACTTTGAAAGTTGTACTAAAAACACCCAAAGAAATGTCCAACACACTTAGCTATCAGGTATTGTTGGTTCTTTTTTTTTCCTCTTGACACTTTTTTGGGGAGAGGCTTTCAAAAAGAGCAAAAGACCTGAAAGAGTAGAAAAAAAAAAAAAAACAACATTTTGGCATACCCACATGAGGCCTATATTTTCATGTAGGGACTGAGAAAGCTTAAAAAAAGGATACAGCTCCTTCAAGAAACTCCTTTGACAGCAGGGCACTCAAACAGCCTTTTCCACATTCAACAGAAATAAAAATCTAAGTAAAAAATGCCTGCCATAGTACAGGGCACATGCATTTCATAGCTGGGTGGAGAGAGGTTGAATGCAGTTCCTGGTCTCGCACCTCTGACTGGGCTGCAAGATTTTGTCTTGGTTTTCAGGACCTAGGAGCAGGAGGAGCCAGCCAAGAGCTTGTAGGGTCAAACAAGACTAGAGATACACAGTAAAAGAGGTCCAGATGGAAAGACCTCCAGTGTGTTTTATAATGTATGTAGGTTTAAGAAAGAAAGAATATGGGTACAAATAGTTATAGAAAGAAATAGTTTAAAAATAATAAATTCTTTAAAGAGATTAATAAAATAATAAAAATGGGCATTTCTTTGGGTGTTTATGAGCCATTTGAGATTCCTCTGTTGGGGATTCTTTGTTTAGATCTCTTCCAAATTTTTAAATTAGATTATTTATTTTTATTCAATATAGAATGTCTTGAGTTCTTTATATATTTTGGATATTAAACCTCTGTGAGGCGTGGAGTTGGTGAAGATCTTTTCCCACTCAGTAGGCTGCTACTTTGTCCTGTTGAAGGTATCCTTTGTCTTACAGAAGCTTTCCAGTTTCATGAAGTCCTATTCATTAGTTGTTGATATTAGTGATTATGTCTGATTTCATGTTGAGGTCTTTGATCCATTTGGATTTGAGTTTTGTGCAGGGTGATAAATATGGATCAATTTTTATTCTTCTACATGCAGATGCCCACTCCAGTTTGATCAGCACCATTTGGTGACAATGCTTTCTCTTTTCCAGTGTGTATTTCTTTGTCAAAAATCAGGTGTGCAAAGTGTGTAGATTTATGTCTGGATCTTCACTTGTACTCAATCGATCATGTTGTGTTATTATGCCAAAACCATGTTGTTTTTATTACTTTAGCTCTGTAGTATATACTAAAAACAGGGGTGGTGATGCTTCCAGAAGTTCTTTTGGTTATCCTGGTTTTTTTTTGTGTGTGTGTGTTTCCATATGAAGTCAGGAATTGCCATTTCAAGTTCTATAAAGAATTGTAATTTTGATGGGCATTGCATTGAATCTACAGATTGCTTTTGGTAGGATGGCCATTTTTAGTGTTAATCTTACTGATTCTTGAGCATGGGAGATCTTTGCATCTTCTGATATCTTATTTAATTTCTTTCTTTAAAGACTTGAAGGTTTTAATCATACAATTCTTTCACTTGCTTGGTTAGAATTAACCCAAGATGTCTAATATTATTTGAGGCTATTGTGAAGGGTGTTGCTCACCTAATTTCTTTTCTCAGTCCATTTGTCATTTGTATATAGGAGGACTACTGATTTATTTTTTAGTTAATCTTGTATTCAAACACTTTGCTGAAAATCATAATCATATGTAGGAGTTTCCTGCTAGAATTTTTAGGGTCACTTATATATACTGTCATATCATATGCAAATAAAGATACTTTGACTTCTTAAAAAAAAAAAAAAAAGAAAGTTGGACTAAATGAATTTTTCATTATGGTGTGTCTACAAACTTTTGAGGTCTGGAGAGTGGATTGTCATGACCTTAATGACAAAGGCCCCCATAGCTCACATATCTGAATGCTTGATACCCAGTTGGTAGAACTGTTTGGGAATGATTAAGAGATGTTAGGTTAAAATGTATGTTCTGGTTAACACAGTGAGGTTAGGAACATCAAAGAACATACATAAGATGTTTTGTAGGAAGATATGAAATTACCAAACTGATCCAATAAGAGTAATTAGTGGTCTGGGGAGGACAGTAAAGCCGGTTGCATCATGATCTTGCAGGTTTCTATATAGCCCCTTCCATGATAGCTTTCACAGGTATCTTTGCCATTTCCTCTAGTAAAACTCTCTAATTTAAGAACACTTATACCTTTGCACATACATTTACTTCTAAAGTTACCTAATTTAACAGACTAAATTGGGAGTAAAGATGGTACACACATCACCTCAGAGAATAGGCAATAGGAGGAAAAACAGTGGAGCAAGATTCACAAATCCTGATACCGAGGCAACAATTTTCTGTTAATGTTGGTGTTGGTCCACCCTTTGCTCTAAAGGGTCTATTTGCATTTTACTTTTGCTTACAACATCTTTTTTGATCTAGATATGCCCAAGTATGAAATCTTCTCCTTCCAAAGCACAAGGACTAAGAGTGCTGTCATGTTTGAGATTGGAAGAAATGCAGGAAGAAGCACTTTTTTATGCATAGTATGATTATCGATGAATGGGATAAAAAAATAGTGTATTAAAATGTCCCCAAATAGAAAATTACAGAACTGGATAGCATCATAGTTGATTTCTTCAACTATTCATAATAACTCATGTCAGTCCTTCTTATTTTTTTCCAAATTTAGAGAAACAGAATACTTAAAACTTTACTTTTTGAGGCCAAAGCCTGATACTGACCTCAGATAAATATATTATGATAATATAAAATTCCAGGCTAATGTTTACTTAAAATATTCTTTAACAAAATACTAATAAACAAAATTCAATAACACATTAAAGAGATCATATGGTAATACTTAGATTTATCACCATAGTTTGGTCATCATGAACATGTCAGTCAATCAATTTGTGTTCATTATGAAAGATAAAGTAAAAAGTACTTGTCAAAGCTCAATATCAATTTGTAATTTTTAAACTCCAAGTAAAATACATAAGAGGAAATTTAACATTTCATCTTATTCTCCTATTATATCTTACAAATAACAATAAAAAAGTCTTTGTGGTGTGTCTTACTTTTTTTTTCATTACACTTTTTAATACATCCAGCATTCCCATTCCCTAATTATATTTTTCAATCTCCTTGGAAAGTGTCACCTATAGGAAATTTAGTAGAGCTGATTACTGTAACCTCATGCTCAGCCCTTGTCACTAAGTCTTTTTGTAAGATTGGTTGTAGTGAATATCCTGATTTGTGGAACAGTGGTCCATTTCATAATTTAATTGTATGCTAACTGTTCCAACTTCATTCTGCATTAGTCAACAAAGCAGACAAAATCAATGGACGAGCTTCACACTCTTTTCCTTATTTTCAAGCAGTATAACGAACCTATGAGTGTAACTTCTTCAAATTTATTTGTTTTGGTGGTCTGTGTGCAGGGGAGATGTTGTTTATACAACGTAGACCAGACTAGCTTTCTATCAGTTTGTGTGCTCTTGATGATTTTCAGGTGCTTTCCCCAGGAGTTTATGAAGTGGAGCACTTTGTGAGATAGCTTTCTCATTAAATATCCTATTTTCTGTGCGCCTTAGTTGTGTGTTAAAATTTGTCTTCTTGTCTCTAAAAAATAAAATAAAGTGAACTCTAGCTGGTATTCAACAGTGTTCACTACTCCATGATTCTTTAGAAATGGAAGGTTCATAAACCCATTTTATCCCATGGTAACTATTCCTGAAAGACATTGATCAGTATGTTTATCACTCTCTCAAGTCCAAAGTTTTCTCACAACTGCTTCAAATTAGTCAAGTTGCACAGTTTAATAAAATAGTTTTCCCAAACAATTTCATGTTATGTATCTTGAGTGAAGTCCCAGGGTCACCTAGACTGTACTTTGGTTTGGTAATTCATTAGAAGAGTTAAAAGAACTTAGGAAAAGCTATTATGTTTATGGCATGATTTATCATAGGGAAAGGATATAGTCACAATCATCTACAGGAATATTTCTATTAGAATTAATTGGAAAAAGTTCCAAATATGAAATTTTAATTATTCTCAGAAGTTTTTAATCACCTGACACTGATGTATGACAATATACACAGAATATGGCCAACAAGAAAAACACACCTAAATTTTAGTATACAGAGCCTTAGTTTAGAGTATATTCTATATCTATTGTTCATTCAGTAAGTGCCTACATGGTAGACCTTAGTCTCTCAAGTTGACTGATATCTTGTGAAATAAGCCCCAGACAGAAACATGAAATATAGAGGGCCTCACTTTAAGATCCACTGTGCTCAGCATTAATACCATATGTTATTTGTTTTACCAAAAATAATTAACATATTATGCCCTTACATGTGTGATTTTCTAGGTCAAAGTTAAAGTTTGGAATACAACTGTGCTTCATTCATCCACTATCAGTCAAGAATGCTTACTTATTTTTTGCTTCTTCTTAGTTTGTGAAGTGTTTTGTACTAGGTTGTGTTACTGCTTAGTAATGTTACAGCAGATGAATGTTTTTCCCTGTTATGGATTTTTTTTCCTTTTCTTGAGGATTGATAGAAAAAGAATGAGGAAGTTCAATTCTATCATGTAGCCTAGGAAAAATTGTCCTTACATTTTAACAAGTAAATAAATGCATTTTTTGATATTTATCATCTCAACAAAATGGAAAAGTTTGGTATTATTTAGTGACATTTGAACCTTAACTTAGTGCATCTAACATACTAATGACAATCTGAATGTTTCTTCTCACTAGTTCACATTTCCTCTGAATGTAATCTTCATATAGAGTAGAAAAAAAATCTTTATTAACCTATTTTGGAATCTATTTTCTCCTAGCTAGACTCATCTATTTATTGTTATAAAGAACATTACTGAATCTGCAGATAACGCTTTTTAACAATAGTTGCAAATAATTAAAAAAAAAAAAAACAACTATTTTTTACTTCCATTTGAGAATCTAAATACCACCTGGACATTTATAGAAAGTAGTTATATATGAATTGAGAAAAAAAGAGTATGTAAATGCAGTAATAGCAAGAATTCAAAATGCTCAAGCCACTGAGATGGCTTAGCAGCTAAGTGTTTGCTGCATGAGCCTGACATTCTGATTTTGATCCTTGGAAACCTGGAAATCACATAAAGGTGGAAGGAGAGAGTCAATACTACAAAGTTGCACTCTGATATCCATACACTCACCATGAAACATACACACCCCAACACACCCATCTCTTACATAAAATCATAATAAATATTTTTCAAAAATAAGATTATAGATTTCAGTAGTAGTGAAAACTACATTTGTGAGTAAAAAAATGTAAGACTCCTTGCTGCTGGTTAAATACAATCAGAATGTATTAATTAATGTTAATTTTTTCAACTTGTTCAGCCATTTGCAATTTGGACAAAATAAAACCTCAGTTTCCTGTTGAGGACAGTTTCTGAGAAATGTTTGGAGACATGATCCTTTTTCTCAGCATTAAATGTTGTAATTCAATTAGTCCAAGGGGAAAATAAATAGCAGTGTTGTTTTGTTTAATCTTTCTTCAAAGAGTGCACTTTCATTTATTGAAAAAGGATTTCAGTCATAAATGATACCTATAGTACTACAGTCTTTAGCATCTAAAAATATAGTGGATTAGCATGCACTAAAAAGCATCAAAATATGGGTATCTTTTGTATACAAACCAAAAAAGGAAATATAATTGTAAAACCAAAAACAATTCTTTTAAAGAAAAAGTATTGTATAAATTGTCAGGAACAATTAACATTTATATATTAAGAGCAGAGCTTCTTATAATATGGAACTTAATATTGGTAAAACATATTTTTGCTATATTATTAAAATTGGTTCTTAATGAATATTGAACAGTAATTCAACAATATTCAGAAAATAAAAAATAATATAGAAGAGTTACTAAAAAATAAATACAACAAAGCAGTTTACTTATAACATGACCAATACCCAGGTATTACTAAAATAGATACACTTGGATAGATCTGTCTAACCATGTAGACATTTATTGAAATGTATAAACTTTTGGTCTGTATAAACTAACTTGGTTTCATGACACACATTTTTCATGTAAGTTTTCTTTATAATAACATTTATATTTAAAAAATAATTTTTCATTACAAAATGATGACACAAAGAAAATATTTTTTCAGTTACTTTGGTGAAAAACACCAATAATAATGGTCTGTACAATCTGAGAGGAATTATACTGACAAGGAATAGGATTTGGAATTTGTTTCTATTGAGGGTTTGTTCTGATGGCATAGTTGGAATGGCAGGAATGTGTCCTAGTTAAAGGTCTGGCCCTTGAATATAAACTAACTTCCAACCCTAACAAATAATGTGCTTGGCAATACAGTGAAAAGATGTGCATTACATAATATTAATGTGATAATTTCAAGATCATTCTCTCATGTGATGATTTGAGAAGTAATCACTAGCAATTTTATAGCAGGTTGATGTAAAGGTTTCTGAACATGCCTTTACTTCATTTGCAAGATAAGAAAGCAAATATTCCAAGACGCTAATTGACAGAATTTTTTATTTGATATATTTGACACATTTAATCAGTGAACTGATCCTAAGAAAGGAATGACGAGAACATTATTTTGATTGCAATTAAAATCAAAGGGCAAAAGAAGTTGGAAGCCTGAAACAATAAAATATGCAATACCAATCCAGTCAGATAAGGAAAAACTTCATTTAAAAACTCTATCATAATAAAGAGAACTGTCTAGTTTTCAGAAATCTGAATGTGCCTGAAGAAAAATTGCACAGAAACTATATTTTCCATTTCTATAGTATTTTAAGCAGACACTGGACAGACAGGTGGGAAACATAGGTGGAGTTCAGGATCTGTCATATTTAACAGGGTAAGGATCTTTGCTTAGAAGGTCAGGCAATATTTCTTCATCCACCATGGAAAACAAGTTCTACATTCTAGTGATTGCTCTGGCTTTGGCACAAGCCAAAGTTAAGTGGCCTGTGGAAAAAGAGAGACACCTGACATGTGATCATCCCAAAACAAAGGATAAAAAATAGGTAATTATGCACAAAATTTTTCTCAGGTGACAGATATCCTGTCTTCCCAACCAGCTCATGACCCATTGTATTCACACATTGCAATGCCAACTATACTCATGAAACTTTATAATTACTGCAGTAAAGAAAAATGAAAATATATTTTAAAAGCTTATGCAGATTAAAATGCAATATTTCATAATTAAGCAATTATCTGGTACATAGAAATCAAGATATTGCATCCTTGTTAAATGTTATCAGAAAATGTTTTGTAGTTTTGACGATGACTATTAATGAATCTTCATCACCTTTAATTCAAAGATACTTTAAGCTTTATTAAAACATTCATAGAAATTTCTAGAACTGGATGCTGAAGGAATTATGAAGAAAAATTCAATATATGGATATGTTTGCTTTGTTACCTATGAAGCTGAGAAGTTAATATTCCAGGTTTGCTGAAATTTCTTGAAAAAATCTTCTGTATCCATCAGCACACATTTATAATAGCTATAATACTTTCTTATTCAATATTATTAAAGTAAAACACAAAAATATTTTATATATGCATCTTCTACAGGGTGTGTTTCAAATCAAAGTGGATTAAACAGTAAACAAAGTAATGTTTCTAATTAAAATATTTATAATTGATAAAGGAATTGTCAAACTGAACATATTAGGTTCAAAATTTTAGAATTTTGATTACTTTTTTACTCAGGTGTTGTTTTGAAATGATAAAAGTTTTGAATGTACTAAAGAGACTTTACATTAATGGATCATATACAAATTTTCAATGAGACAGGAAACATTTTTAATTTCATTTTATAGTTTTTCTGATTGTAGTTAAAGTGTATTTTGACTCTTATTTATTTGCAATTAAATTAGGCATAGGGCAGTGACATATTTAGGTCATATACAAGTCATAATGGATTTGTATAAGATGTAAAAATAAAATTTAAAGAAACTAAAAAGTGTTCAGAGTGTGAATAAAGTTAATTAAACTTTATTATAATATTTTCTCCTCCTCTTTCCTTAAGCACCCACTCGAATTTCCTGGACTCTTTTGCTTTGTGTGTGTGTGTGTGTGTGTGTGTGTGTGTGTGTGTATCATACATAAATGTAGAAACACTATTGCTGAGTCTGTTTTGTGATGCTTGTACATATTGTGCATATATGTTATCAGGGCTGATGACTTGGCATTGGATAATCAAAGAGGAGGCTCATCCCTGGAGAAAACTAATACTCCTTCTTTCTGGAGTTTTAATTACCTATAGCTCTTTTTCTAGGGGTGGGACCCCCATGTTATTTTCTCATTTTACATTAGTATATTTATTGGTGTTGTCATTATTGTCTTCTTTAGGCAGTTATATTGTTGAGGTATTGTTGGGTTTTAGCTAAATTTTGTTGTCAACCTGACTACATTCATGATCAACTTAGATGCAAGCAGATATCAAACCTGAGAAAGACTTTCTTGATTGCATTTTTTTGATGTGGGACCCACCCTTCATTTGAACCACATCTTCTGGTGACAGCCCACAGAAAAGGACATGGAAGAGTGAAGATTTTGATTTTTTTGTTTGCTTCACCTCACTCTCCTTGGCAAGTTCATCTATCCTGTTGCTGAGGTATTTCTTCACTTGAATTAAAAACTATTTCTTCCCAATTCAATGTACAGTGATGCCCAGCAGCTCACTAGGATTTACCTGAGATTCTAGCACCAGAATGGGACTGCTGAAACATCCTGTCTCGTGAACTGAAAAACTATCAGATTCTTTGCCTTTTCATAGGACTTCATCCACTCTCCACATGGAACAATTAAGCAAGTAATGTCCTTTTGAGACATCTATCTGATGCCATGTGTGTAGATGCCATTTCTACTCTTACTATCAGGAACTCAAACCATGTGTAACCTTTTTGTGAGAGCAAGGTTGTTCTGATGTTCTTTCCCCAAAGTTCTTTGCTGCATCCTATGTGGTTTCTCTAGATGCACAGTATAGCTAACACTCAGTAGAAGACTGAAAAATGTGCTGCAGGTCTCCTGAGTACTCTATGCAAGTGGCTTACCTTCAGCACTCCACTTCATGAATTATCATCTCAGGAAGACTTCTGGATTCTGGTCATCTTCTCCGGGTAGCCTGGAAATGCTCTTTCATCTGAGACTGGGGCAGCTACAAGGCTCACTTTGTTTCCCTTCAGGCAGAAATCACTGTACTAAATCTTGTTCCATGTCTGAAATCATCATTTCATATATTTCATCTGGTTTCTTTAGTTATTTGAGGGAGGATAAGCCCAGTCCTTGTTATTTCCATCATGATGCAGAAGATAGTTGGACTTTATTTTTGATGGACTACTGGGACTACTCCCTACAAAACACTAATAAATCATACATATATATTCATTCTATCAGGTTTTTTTTCCTTTAGAAAACCCTGACTGAGACAGTGACACAGTGTATATAAGGAAAAGTGTTTAAAAAGCAGTTAAGTATTATACTACTTTAGGTAACTGTCTGTAGTAGGTTCCTCTCTATGAGCCACAACTTCCCTAGGCAGTGTTTCCAGGTTAGATTTACTGTACCAGGCATCATTTCCCTCCTGTTTAGTGAGTTTTAATTCCAATTATACTGCTGCTGGTTACCGTCAAGATACAAATTGCAATATTGTACTTACGTAGGGGCATAAAATGACCAAGCTGCTTATTGTTCATAGGTGATTTCTATCTTTCCTTGGCAACTTACAAAGCCCTTTCAGGTACTGTGACAGCAAGTCCTCAGCAAACAGGCTTTCAAGTAAGATCTAGTTCCATCCCTCTAAACACCTTCTCCAAAGTGCTTAGTATCCTCAGCAATAGTGACTTAACTACAGCTCTAGGATTAACTCTGTTTAATATGAAAATTTCCATCTGATACTTTATAATAATTCTGTATTTTTATTTTGCCCTTAATTTTACAAAATTTAAAAATAATAACATTTTATTTTTATGAAAAAGATTAATCAGTGTTGGGTTGTACTTAATAATTTTAAGAGATTGCTACTTTAGTGTCTATGGCTTCATAAGTACTTACAGATGGCCCATGCCAATAATTTGGGATATGTTACTTTTCTCAGGAATTATAAAAACTAGGTTTATACCACTTTCCTGCTACTGGTCAGTCTCATGGAAGGAAGGGCACATATAACTGTTCTTAGGCTTATACAGTATGACAATCTGTGAAATTTTTGAAAATTTCAGTCGCATGAGAAGAAATTATTTGTGCTGCTATTAGTATTGCTTTGAATGTTTCCTTTGAGTTAAGAACCTACTCTCCCTAAAAGTGTGGCATGAACATTAGAAAGCCATTATGAGACTGTTTCTGTGTCAATGCCTATTTTACATAAAATAACAAAAGACAGTATTAGACTTCCTGTATGCATTATACCAGAAGCAATGGTAACCGACATGAACGGGAATTAAATGCAATGGGAAAAATTTTGGAAAGGGATTATTAGACACATATTCTGAGGACTTAAATGTTTCATATACAAGCTATGATTTGTGATTATTCTCCTGAAGCACATAGAAACATGCCTATTTGAAAACTAACTGCTTAAATATTAATGAAGAAGGATTCTTCTATAACCTTTATAACTGGCAACCTGGAGTATAGCATATCAAAAGCAATTCACAGGCTGTATATATTGCTCATATAAAGCATATACAAGTAGTGAATGTTTATTCAGTCAAAAAGCACAAAAACAAGGAACAAATGACTTGCAGCTTCAGCTTCAAACCACTCAAGAAAAGAGATGTTTCTAACTCAAGCTGAGACAATCTGGTAAAGATGTATTTGAAAACAATCTTTAGAACTTTGACAGGAAGTGAAAAAATAAAGATAATTTGTAAACATAGAATGTGGTTAAAAAACATAGAGGCAACTATTTTATATTTGCGTTTTGAAAATGTGTCCTTTTATATTTTGTGAGCCATTGACAGTCCATCAACTCAAGGAACTGCATTTAAAGGTTTGTATTTGAATCAGTTTCAAAGGCAGTCAGAGTTCTATTTCAACAACATATAACCAAATACAAGTACATCCATGTCAAATCAAGATGTGCCTCAACTCTTCAAGAAAAAGAGATGAATATTTAATGTAAAAACTATTACATTCTTAAATATTTTCTGGACCATTATTTAAAAAATGACTTTCAAAAGGATGAAATGAGAAGAAAAGGCCTACTGAGAACATGGTATGGAAAACTTTGGTTGTAAAAATCGAATTTCCAGAAGGTTTGTTTTTTTTTTTTAAATAAGGTCCCTTTAAATAATTATCTAAGGATATAATCACATTTTGGGGAGTGTTTGTTCCCTTCACACAAC